>NW_006494613.1:14078977-14091583 GCF_000325575.1 Pteropus alecto
AAAGTTTTACAATCAATGTTTTAATATACAAACAAACATATTGAAATTATATTTGTAAAAAGTGTACCAAAATACACCAGGTTTTTAAAAACAATTATATTTTGTATTTTATATTTTAAAGATACATAATCAGTCTTCTTTATGAACTTGCCTGTACAATCTACAAAGATATTCTGAATTGTTGGTGTCTGGATTCTTCAGTTTTAGTGTTTTGTAAAGTAGCAACAAGTTGAAGATGAAAATCGTTAAATCTAAATGAGTCAGAAACCACTCACAGATTTCTTAAAGCCAAAAAGAGTAAACAGGAACTACCTAATCAGTACTGCCAAACCACTATTATCCATGTTGTCATCTACTAGGGAAAAATGAGTCTGTTTGGTAAACTATGAATGGGTTAAAGAAATAATGGTAGACATTTGTATTCTCTTTATGTACTATAAATATGAAATATGTCAACCAGAGAAGGCTATAATAAAAATAATCTATGATTTATAATAAAAAAAGATAGATCTACATTTGATAGCCCTAAATTCATTTCACTGCAAGCTTTGATGGGGTGAGGAATAGGAAAAGCAGAGCATCCTAGGTAACATAGTACAAGTCCCATGGCACCAGATGGAAAATGATCAGATTGCAAGTCTTCTGAGGTAGGCTTTCTATTTCAATAAATAACACACGTGGACATTCATTTTTTCCTGTTTGTCCAGGTCCTCCCAGAAGCAGTCGCGAAGATGGAGTTAGAAATACAAGAGATATAGTGAAGGTAACATCTCTGCAACTTAAAGAGCAGAGAGAGGCAAAGTGGGCAAAGAAAACCTACAGTCCCCAGTGCAAGTCTGACACCTAGGAAAGTGAAAGCAAAGGATGAAAGATCGGGGAAGACTCAGACTATGATGCAGCTCTGAGAAAGTCTCAGTCAGCCCAGTGGGGAGCACTGGTGCAAAGATTGCTCATAGAGGAGTTTCAAACTGAGCGGAAATTGCCATGCTCTAGTATCCCTGCTGTGTTTGGTCTTTCCAGGGAGCTGTGTAGAAAGAGCTTGGCCTTGATTTGAACCTTGGGGTAGATCCTGAAGGCACTGCAGTAGGAGGCTGTCAGCTCACTGCAACCTTTGTGGTAGCTTCTCTGTTGATGGCAGATCTAAGTGACACACCTTCATCATGGCTGGCATGTTTCCCATTCAAATTATAATGATCCATAAAGCTTTTTTTTCTTTAGTGATAGGGTAGGTGCTACCTTAAGAATATGTCATATGGACTACTTGATCTTTCAATTATTGTGAAAATATGATGTGTACAAGGAAAAAATACATTAAAAGGTTTTCAGAGAGGTGCACAAGACATTTATAATGAAACAAGAATTAAAATGACATCAGGCTTCTGAACAGCAATGACAGAAGCAAGGGGATAAGTGAGTATGCATCTGAGTGTGCTGAAGGAACTGTAAACTGGATTTTATATCTAGATGATCATTGAAGTATGAGAATAAGATGAAGATGTTCTCAAGCATACAAGGTCTTAGAAATTTCATCACACATAGCCATTACTGAAAACACTTTGGAAGAAGCATTTCAGAAAGAAATGAACAATTAATAATAATAACATTTTATATAATCATTACTCTTTTTTTTCCAAAAAAAGAGAGGAAACAATAAAAAAAGGGAGGAAAAAAAAAGATGCATTAATAAGGATTCTGAGATAATAATGTCAACATAGTTGGAGGGTATTAGACCGGTGGGAGTTGATGGAAGGCCAAGATATCGATCTTCTTTGAAGACAACATATCAATATTGTTTTAGGCTGGATTTTCCTTGAATCAGATGTTGAGCCAAGGACTTGAGTGCAGATATTTTATTTCATAGGTGAGCCTAAGAAACATCAATAGGAAAATGCAGAAATGAAACAGGGAAGGGAAGAATGCTAATACAGCGTACATTAAGGAGTAGGTCATCACCTGGGCCATGAGATTAAATCCCACTGGACCCCTCTGAGAAATATAGAACATGCCTCATTTTTGTCCTATTCGAAAAGCACAAAAGCTGGAGTGGTTACCCTCCCACTCTTACCCTCATTGGTTAAGGACTGTTCTCATGAGCATTAGCAACCTGGAGATTCTAGTTTGCCCCATATGTGGCCAAACACCCTCTTGAGCCCTGGAAAATTCCCTGGCTAGGGGCCACAATGCCTGGAGTGAGAAGCTATTGGTGTATATGGGAAACATAGTTACAGCGGACGTGGGTTGGGTACCAACAGCAACTGCTATAGTCCACACCTTGCACTGTACAGATCTACATATGCCCTACATAAAATTTACCGTTTAGTTGCTATTATTTAATTTACTGTCCAGTCACAATTTTAAATAAAATACAGTAAAATTTAAAATAAAATGAACTACTAACAATGGGAAGCTAATGGGACAAACTGCAACCTCTCCATTGTGCAATTGGTCCCGAGGCTATGACTACTATTCATCATCTTACCTCTTTGTTGGCCATTTTATTGTCCACTCACCCTTGACTAGCACTTCTGCTAGTCTAGGTTCGTTCACTTTAAGGAAATCAGAGCCTCATTGCTGAGGGGTCTGGTCTCTTTTTTACTGTTCCCTAACCAATCTATGGTTGTTTCAGTTGCCTTTTCACTGTTATCATTAGGATAAGGAGAACCAAGATGAACCCCATGAATGTCTTAAGTTCCAGGTATACTTCTCCTTGACCCCATTATGTAGTGGTAACTCTATCTCCTCATGGCAAGTCAATTTACACCATTGTGTATAGTACTCTTACTTTGCCTGCTGGCCTGTTGGTACAAGGAATCAAAAATGATCAGGTAGCAGCCATAGCTTCCTATTTAGTAGAGCTTTATAAGTCCTCTCTAGTCCAGCATAACCCAAGTTTTGCAGATAAAAGTACAAGCATCCAAAATGATTTATTGCAAGTGATGATAACAGCCACTCCTACTTCTATCCTTTCATTCTTGGACCCATGTGTCCTGGCTGTCACAATCACAGCACAAATAATGATCATTAGTTCAAAGCATGTATCACATCCTGAAGAACAGCACTCCAGTGCCACAGAGTATCATCCACAAGGTGATGCCTTAGCTTGTACCTATAAAGAAGCCATTTAACCTTCTGTCAGAGTGGTGGATTCCGGTAATGTGTTGTATGATAGGATCAGTAGTTCCCAGTTGTCTGCACATTGTCCTGCCTCCTTTGCTGTAAAGGGGCCCATTGTAACCAACTTACACAAAGTTATTAATTGATCTCCTTGAGTGACCATACCATTTTAAGGCTCAGCATCAGTCTCTGCTACTGGCAAATCTGATATTCAACAGAAGTAGGATTAGCTTTGGTAGGAGGAAGCTATGCTGTCGAGACCATACACAACTTCCATCCCCACTATCATGACAATTTTTTCTCATCATGAGCACTGGCATAGCCAAGGACAGAAGCTAGCTAAACTCTCTGGATGAGTTATTATGTACACTTAGTTTTTCAGTTCCTCCTCTTCATTTTATGCTCATTCCAAAGATCCATCCACATATTTCTTCCTCAGTTTTCCTTGATTCTGTTTGTTCAATCTTGTCCCTTCTAGGCTCCTGACCCACAAGCCAAGCCACGTGGCACTTTCTTAAAATGTTATGTATAGTCTTTCAGACTACTTTTCTGTCCACATAAAGGTGGTGACCTAGTGTGCTTTTTGAAGCTCTGCCCTTTGGGAAAATTTCCCTTTATCATTGTTTTTCAGGGCCACACCTTAGTAGGTCCATAGTGTAGCAGTGGTTCATTTTTAGCTCACTCTAACGTATTGAGCCAGCTCATCCATAGAACCAGATATAAAAGAATGCCTTTAAACATCCTATGTGTTTGGAGATTTGAAATAACACACTACTAAATGACCTTTGGTTAAACAGAAAAAAAACAAAACAAAGGGTACTTGTGAAATATTTAGAACTAAAACACAATGTACTATATGTCAAGTCTAAGGAACATTACTAAAGCAATGTTTAATAGAAGTATTATTGTTTTGAATGCATTTATTAGGAAGCTAGAACAAGCAAAAACAAACAAGTTGGGAATTCAAGCCAAGAAGACAGAAAAGAGACAACAGAGGCCAGTGGGGAAAGAAAAAAAAAAAAAAAAGGAAATAATAAAGATAGAAACAGAGTCAATAAAATAGAGAATGGCAAAAAAAATTAAAGCAAAAGGTAGAGATCAACAAAACCAAGAGCTGGTTCTTTGGAAAGACAAAAAAGACAAATAAATATGCATATAACGTATGACTCAGACACCCCAGTCTTGGTAACATGCCCAGAGATAATCTTGCACAAGCCCTTAAAGGAACAGATACAAGATAGTTTATCTCAGCACTACTTGTGAAAGTGGGCATTTGAAGGCATCTTAGTTGGCCATCATTGAGATAATGGATAGATAAAATGTGATGATATATATTAGAGTATGCTATGAAATAGTCAAAAATAATGAACTAGATATAAACAGAGCTAAATGAATAGATCTTGAAAACATGCTAAGAAAAAATACACAGTGCAATATCATTTGTGTAAATTAAAAACACATGAATATAAAAAGAATATTGAGAGTTTTAGAGATACAAAAATTTTCTAAGAAATAAAACACATTAGCATATAACCTGGGGGGAGGGGAGCAGATATGATGCAAATTGGAATAGAATCTAAAAAGGAAATATAATAAAATTAAATAAGACAAAATCATACAAGAGAAGTGCTGTGCTAATAATAATGTACCATAAACCAAAAACAAAAACAAAAACAAAAACAGAAAAACAAAACAAAACAAACAAAAAACAGACTATTTAGCATAGAATAACCTCACATGAAATAAAACACTCTTGGAAGTCCTATTGGAATCATCTGAGCTATTGACCAAACTATTTGCATCTGAGGTTAAAATAAAATCGTATGTTGCTATTAACTACTAATTGCATGACATGGAAATTGAATTTTATCTAACGTAGAGATAACATTCTTTCATAAAGCCAAGTAAATAGACATGTCTCTTTGAAAGATTTTAAGATTTGATTTCTGAGTCAGACCCTTGTGCTTTATTGTGTTTTTTCTGTGAGCAAATTTAGGGCATAATATTCCCAGTCCCTAAAGAGTTCAAATATTTATCCAACTTAATACTGTATGGGACATGAAATATGCTAAAAATAATGATATCTGATCCTAAAATCCTAGTTTTAGATTTACATTTCCAATGTTTCAATTTCTTTTTTTACTTTAAAAGGTTTTAATGACTTTTAAAGTCAATGTACCTTATGACATTTTTATGTCAAATCTAAATATTAATTTACTTATGTTATAAAGTATACATTATATTTAAAGTATACATTCTATAACTATAAAGATCTTTAACAGATATTCATTTATCTGTTTTGGACATTTTCCAAACATAATAACCTAATTCATGTATTTTCTATTGTTTTGAATACTGATGACAGCTATATCCTAAGCCAAAAACAGTTTTGTGCAAAAACAGGCATATTTAAGTTTGGTGATCAATCTTGGAGTGGAGATAGAATAAATGTTTTCTTTAGGCAAAAATAACTGTCCCAAAGAAATCTTGACTCCAGGATCACAAAGTATTAAGTCTGGAAGAAGCCTTAAGACAGTTCAGGAAAATCGTTTGCGAAAAGAATCTCTTGTGTTAAAAATAAAATTTACATGATTTAGTATACTGACAATATAGCTGGTACTCAATTAATACTTTTGAATGAATGAAGTGCCAAGATATATCACAGCATATCATTTGCTTTTAAATACCCTTCACTGAACTCTTCTTCTGAAGAAGTAACAGGAAGATTGAGGAGGCAGGGCCTGGAGAATGGTGCAGATAAGGCCGAGTGAGAGTTTTGTCTGCACTTTTAAATTTCCCTAGTGAAGCTAATGTTGCCTATAACAGGCTGTTGTCTGAATAAGTATCAGGAGGTGTTATATGCCCTTGAGAGTACAGACTAGCTGAATTTTAGAGCTGTTAGATGTAAATATACATATGTATTTATTCATGCTAGTAGGTGGGCTACCGAGAATTCATTACGATTAGTTTCACTTTCAATATCTCATGGTATAATGGTCAGATTTAGTAATGTGTGTTGCAGTGCTGGTATCAACCGTTCAAAGTTACCTTCTTTTAAATTTCTTTAACAAAAAACAGCATCCTATACCAAGTCTTTTACAAAATGTCATTCAGAGACTTGTGCTAATACTGTATATTTAATTTTGTTGCCCAGATTTTATTTAACAATGTTTTTCTTGTTTTCATCTTCTCTTCTGACTGTGAATTTGTCCCCTGCCTCCCTCTATCTGTAGAGAATCTCTCCTGCTGCACTTCACATGGATCCCCTCTGTATCTCAATAATTTCTCTGGATTTTGTGTTCTTTTAGCTGCCATGATGTGTAAACGAGCCCTTACAATTCCTCAGGTATGAGCTATATGGTTTTACATAGCTTGTCTAATTTTCAGATGCCTCCTTTATTTCTAAACTTCTCAAGGCCAGAAGCTGTGATTTACTCATCTTTGTATCTCCACTATCTAGATCACAGCCTGAAATATGGAAGATTTTCATCGAAGTGAACAGAAGGAGAAGCAGATTCAGAACTTGAAACTGGGATAAATTAATTCTCATTGTCAAATTCATTCCATGCTATCATATTTTATGCCCAGTTATTTTATGAAAGATGCTTTTTATATACATACTTGTCACTGAACTTATAACAAAGTAGGAATTACTATCTTATTTCATTTAAGGACCAAAAAAAAAAAAAAAAAAAAAACCAGAAAATCTAGTTTGAAAGAATTTGAGTAACTTGCCTGAAGTAAAACAATATTAGAGTAAATAGTAAAATAATCTCTTTCAAAAAGTTTCAGCTGTTTTGTCTAAATCCAGCTGATAGATACGGAATTTCTCCTAATCCAAACCTGGTGTCAACCATGGAAGGCAGGAATATTTGGGGGGAAATTGCCTGGTTAGAATAAGAAGTTATTGGATCTTACCTAATGGAGTTTGGATTACTATTCAAGAGACCTAAAGAAATTCTGGCCCTATAATTGGCATGCAGCCAACCAAAACAGAATGGAAAAGGAGTAAAAAGGAGTGTAGAAACAATGCAGTTCTTTCCAGATGTAATATTCAAGAGTCATCGAGATGATAGAGATTAAAATGTCTGATTTCATAAACTATCTCTCCATTATACCATGAACCAAATAAAACTTCAAGGAAAAAAGACCTACTTCTTACAATCTTTTATATTAATTCAGTT
Source organism: Pteropus alecto (assembly GCF_000325575.1). Classification (NCBI taxonomy): domain Eukaryota; kingdom Metazoa; phylum Chordata; class Mammalia; order Chiroptera; family Pteropodidae; genus Pteropus; species Pteropus alecto. Next base: position 14,086,276 of record NW_006494613.1, read on the forward strand.
ACCTATTACCACATAAGAAATCACCTCAAAACTGAGCAGCATCAAACTGCATCTCACAATTTTGAGGGTAAAGAAGTTGAGCAGGTCTTAGCTGAGAAACTCTTCTGTTCCATGTGGGCTTGAGATCATCATTGTATAAACTGGTGGATGGGCTGGTCTGGAAGGTCTAAGACCTTTCATCCACATGACTGGTACATTGGTGGTAAAGTCTAGAAGACTGAGTTCAGCTAGAACTGTTGACTGGAGCACCAGCTCCTAAATTTTCTAGTATGACAGTTGCAAGATAGTCAAATTTCTTACATGACAACCCAGGCTCCTAGAAAGACATTTTCAAGAAATAGGAAGTAGACTGCCAGTTTATTAAGGCCTGGTTCCAAAAACTGGCAGTGCTGTTCCCACCATGATCTATTGGTCAAAGCAGGCATAAAGCTCACTATGATTTAAGTGTAAGGGGACAAATTTCCAGATTCTTTGCTCTTCTAAAAGCACATTGAGCGTGTTGCCATTACTGCATTTCAGTATGCACAGAATTTTTCTTATTAACATTAAACAATATAATGTAAAGACAAAAAAGTGTTTTGGGGACCGTATAGACAAAACTTGACATTTTACAGAAGTAAAACTGAGGTTCAGTCCTCATGAAAATAATTTATAGGTCAGCCAGAACTAATATCCAGGGCTCGTTGATCTTCAGTTGTACTGACAGCATAGGTATTTTATGTTGGTTTTTTTTCAAAAGAAATTTTATTAAGAAACTGAAGAGGAGAAACTATTTTAAAAAATGCCAAATTAACCAAACTGTTGAATGACTTGAAGGTAGATTTTTTTAAACTTAACCAAAATATTAATCTTTAATTAATAAGTGTCTTATGGCTCCATCTAAATGATATCTGTGCTTTTTTTTTTTTTTTTTTAACTAACTTTCCCTTCCTTAACCCTGTCTCCTTCCACATCTTCAAAGGCATCCTTCCTCTTGTTACTCTCGTTAAGTTCTTCTTGTCTCCAAGATAGTTCTGATCACTTTGGTCTAATGAGACCACTGGCTCTTAATTATCTACAAAATCATTTCTTGTACAAAACAATGCATTTTTATTTCATAGCAATGTGATAACATATTAGTCTCTATCTCAGATACTCAGCAGAAAAGCTATAAAAGGCAAATCAACTTCAGATTCCATCTTAACATAGTTTTCCTGAACATTCTCAGACTGCTCACCTGGTATTGAGGAAACAGGTAATAAATAGTACTTAAGTAGATAAAATTATAATGCCAAAGTTTATAATTAATGTATTTATTCACTTAAATTATTTTATAAATAACTAAAAGAAATTCAGTCACTATAAGAAATTCCACGCCAAAAAAGTTTTCTCATTCAGTCACTATGACAATTAACTCTCTCAAACCACACAAACTCATTGAAAATTTTTTTGTAGTACTTTCCCTGTAGCCTATTCTCCTCAATGAGGAAATAACACCTATTTTATGTGATCCTATCAATAAGCTGTAATTGTTGTAATACTGTATGTATAATAAAAATTCTTTAAATAAATTAACAAACACACTACTCCACTTGCCAGGGCTATTAAGCACCACAGGTATGTGAGTATCTGGTAGTAGCAGCTGTGTAAAGAGGAAGGATGAAAAAAATGTTATCAGTGGCTCCTGACTTAACAGGGGTATACAATGGAACAATTGACACCTTCTACACAGATTCTAAAGATTTTAATTCTAAATTAAATGACCAACATACCTTGGGCACCTCTCATACACATAAAAGCAGCACGTGCATGACAGAATCTTTTTGTAATGGATTTGCTAGGCTCCCATTTCCCACTGGTTAACTGTTTGCTCCAGGGATTTTAATTCCCTCACATTTCCAGGTTAGAAAGAATGAATATGAATATATAGGGAAATAAAAATTCCTAAGATTCTTTACCCAGAGGTAAATGTAAATACCTAAAGATGGATTTTTATAATTTATTTTTTTATTTAATATAAAAACTGTGAAAATTTTTTTCATGTCTAAATCCTCATCTAAAGCATATTTTTCCAAGAGCTTCGTAGCATTCTACCGTATGGTTGGTTCATAAAAATGTACTAATTATTGACCATTTAAATTAATTTCAATTATTTGCTAATAAGATAATGATGTCATAAATATTTATTGCATTCATTTGTGACTATTTCTTCATGACAAAAGCAAAGAAATAGACTCTCTGGGCCAAAAGTTTTGACCTTTATGGCTTTTACTGCATATTAACAAATTGGATCCATAATCTACCAATTTTTATTCTCTTAGCATTGTATGAGATTTATTTTTCCCATACACTAACATTAAAAAATAATAGTCATCTGTACTAGTTAAAAATAATTTATCTCACTGATATTTCACATTTCATTTATTTGACTAGAGTAAACTGATACTATGCTGAGATTTTTTTCTCTCTCAAATTTTTCCCATTAGAGCTTCTTGAAAAGAGGAACCTAGTCTTATGTTTCTCAGATCTACAAAAAAAGTGTCTCATAACACCCAGACCAGAGTTTGTACCTAATTATTTTTGTGGAATCAATGAAGGTAAAATCAGAAAAAAAAAATTAGACCAGAAACGTAATAGATAATGAACATAGGTCATCTATGATTAAGAATTGGTTTCACACAAAGAAATACATAATAAAACAATTTATATATAAGTAATATTCTTATAAATGTAAGATAAGACAGGAATATTATTTGGGACCAATTTGTAAAAGATCAGTCTAAAATAGTGAAAATACTTAACTCTGGATTTTTTTAATGTGGTTTTACTAATTTATGAATATACCCCCACAGCTTGAAGTAGGAGCATCCAAACCCTTTTGAAGCCTAAATATGGGCCAGCTGCAATGAACAGATGAGATGCATAATAATTAGAGCTTTCTCTTGCCTATATTAAATTTGTTGCTAAAACCTTAAAAAAAAAAGTGTACCCTAAAGTAATATAATGAATTCTACTGATTACCCAAATGCTGATAAAAGAAAAAAACCTAGTCATCGCACATAATATAATGAGAACCTTAATTAGATCAAGGAATATAATTCAAACCAGCAGAACACAAGGCATAAGTGTGTGAGATGAGTGGGTGTGTATCTCTGTGTGTCTCTTCATGATACTACTACCCGATTGAAGAAAAGAAAAAGTTTACTGCTCTGAAGACCTGCTAGAGAGAAGTCTTCCCTAATGACAAGGCAGTATTAACATTTGCTGTTACCTTTATAGGAACATAGCCACTGGCCCGCCCCCGCCCACCTCCCCTGGAATTCCTTTCGTTTTGTCATTCTTGCTTTCACTAAAGTGTAGGGCTCAACAAGCAGAGAGCGAAGAAAATGAAAGATTGCATGAAAAAGTTAACATTTGACTTCTACTCACATTCCATTGGCCAGAACCCTATTACTTGGAAAAAGAGGCAGGGAAATGCAGTCTAGAAATGTGCAGGTTTGGTGAGCAGCCTGCCATTCTGTGCCACATCGCTTTTTGTTTTTTGTCTTATCTGTGTATCTTCGCACAGTGCCTTCAGGTATTTTGCTTTGCCCTAGTCTTATATATGCTATTATTTACTTAGTATATCTAAGATATACTTGCTTTTTACACTTGCTTTTTATACTTCAAAAGATTTATTTAAAAAGAAAACTAACAAAACTATAATTGGAAAAACAAAGTGAAATATCCATGAATAGAACATAACTATAAAAATAAATGTACTAAAGACAAAACAATGTTATAAATTCTAAGGCAATATTGGTGCCTTCAGAAGCTTCTAAGCTGAACATGGCTCTTTGTTGAAAAGAGAGATTAGCAAGGGATAGGAAGAGGCATAGTGGATATTTTATCAATATCAAAAAAATATTTTCCATTTTATAATTGTAAATTCTATTTGTTTTTGATTCTAATATTGTCAAAATTCTTTTTGTTTTCTTAGCATTTGATTAATATCTTAAATTTTGGTGCAGTTTTATTGTAAGTACAGTTATTTTCAGTCATAGAGTTATTTTTTACATCCAATACTTTTTTAATAAAATAGTTTTATATACGATAATGCTAGATATATTTGGACTTAATCCTGCCATCTCAAATTTTATCTTTTGCTCTGCTTCCTTGTTTTATTATTTTCTTGACTTGTTTGATCAATTGAATTTCTTTTTCTATTTTTTTTTCATTAATGGGATTGGAAGTTACACATCCAGTTCCTGTTCTCCTTTCATTTATATACAAGTTAGCAATATCTATAGTTAATTATAGCAATATATAAAATTTTTAATTTTAGCAATATCTAAGGTTAATCTTAACACAGTTTCAGTTTTTATTTACTTTGAATTTTGCCCCATTCCTTCTTCCCAATCTCTAAATGTTGTCATCATCAGGAATTTTCTGACCGTATTTTTCACTGTATTTAAGCATTATACATCAAAAATATTAAGACTTAATTGTGTATTTGTGTGCTGCTCTTTCTTATATATCACAGCTTCTGTTTTCTTGTATTCATTTGAAATTTTTCTATTTATGTATTTCCATATAATTATTTCAGAGAGGTTCTGTGGGTGATAATTTTTTGAGCCTGTGCAGGTCACAACATTTATTTCTTTTTGTCTCACATTTAAATTCTAGTTTGGACAAAAATATACTTATATTTTCAAAATAATTCATACTGAGTATTTGAAAGGTATTTTTGGAGTGTTTTCCAACACCATTAAGCAATTCTCAGGGGACACTGATATGGAGTCCTATAAATTTAACTCAATTTTGACACTATCTACCTGGGGATAGCATTAGATCCCACCAGTTAAGGGGTCAATACCTGAAGACTGACTCCATATCGGAGGCCAATTACAAGTCCAGGTTGCCACTTGAACTTCTGCCCAACTGAATATAAATTGGAGGTCCCCACTACTCCCTCCTCAGTTCTATTAATTTGCAAGAGTGGCTCATAGAACTCAGAGAGACATTTACTTACCTTTACCAGTTTTTTGTAAAAGATATTATGGAAGATTCAGATAAATAGCCAGGTGAAGAGGTACACAGGTGAGGTCTGGAAGGTCCCCAAGGGCAGGAGCTTCTTGTCCCCAAGTAAGGGGGCTGTGCTACCCTCCTGGTATGTGGATGTATTCATCAACCTGGATAGTCATCAAGTCTCCTTGTTAAAGAGTTTTTATAGAGCTTAATCTGTGGCGGCACTCTTCTTCCCAGAAGTTGATGAGTGAGGCTAAAACTTCCTACCTTCCAATTTCTTTTTTTTTTCTGGTGACCAACTCCTCCCCTCCTCGCCCCCCCC
>NW_006494613.1:14091599-14108628 GCF_000325575.1 Pteropus alecto
CGTCCCCCGCCATAAGGTTATCTAGGAGTCCTACCCTAAGTCATCTCATTAACAGGTATGTTCAAAGGGCTTGTTATGAATAACAAAAGACACTCCCATTACAAAGGAAATTACAAGAGTTTCAGGAGCTCTGTGCTATGAACCAGGTATAAAGACAAGATATATTTCTTACTATACCACAGTATTGATCTATTAACTTAATTATTGATCGAATACCCATCTAGTACTAAAGTACTACCCCAGTTCTTGGAAGCATTTCAGACTTTGGGACCTGATGCCAGGGAATGTCATGTGGTTGGTACTCCACGGAGTTTGCAATGTGTCAGTTCCTGTATGAATAATATTTTTCCTTTTAGAAAGCTTTTAGTAATTTCTCTGAATCCTAGGAGGTCTGAAATTTCACAAATGATTATCTAAAGCAAATGTTTTTATTGTCTTAATATTTTAGGCTGTTGACCTTAAATAAATAGATAGCCAAATATTTCTGCAGCAAAATAGATTTATTCGAGAACAACAAAGAATTGTAATTCAAGGCCTGCAGTCTAATAGAGAACTACCTGCAGGAGTTCCTGTCTTATGGGGAGAAGAGGAAGTTGGGAGAGCTACTAAAACAAAGTGTTGTTCCTGTTGGGCTCTGGGATCAATGCGGGGCACCTTCTGGCCTCTCGACTTCATTTTAAATGAACTTTCTGTTTATCAATTTTAATGGAACACTCTGGTAAATCACAAAGTTTGTGGTTTGGGGTATTACAGAAAATTTTTTTCAGTTACATGTTTGCTTATTTGTTCTCTTTATTTTTCTCTTTCTCTATCTTCCTGGAACTTTGATAGACAACATACATGCTAAATTACTTCTTCATGTTTCTTAATTTTATTTCTTTACAGTAACTATCTCTTTGCCTTTTGCTCTACAGTTGTGGAGAATTATGTAACTTTATCTTCCAAATCAGTCACTTGGTATTGATTGTCAATTTATTAAATTTTGTTATTTTTAATTTGTAAGACCTATGTTTTCTTCTGATTGCAATCTTTTTGTAGCTTGTTCTAGTTTTGTGGATATGGTATTCTCCTGTATGATATCCGATCTGAAATTAGTTAATTAATTTTTTAAATGTTAAAAATTAGTCTCTTGGATCATATGATTGGTCATCTTAGTCAATCTTGTTAATGCCTTTGATTTTGTCAAATATCTGGTAATCTTTTTGACTGATGCACTGAGTTCATGAATTAAAGCGGTATTATGGGTTAAATTGTGTCCTCCAAAAAGACATATTGAAGTCCTAACCCCAGTACCTGTGAATGTGACTTTATTTGGAAATAGGGTCTTTACAGACATATACAAGTTAAGATGAGGTCATTAGGGTGTGCCCTAATCCAATATGACCAGGATCCATATAAGAGGGAAATTTGGATACAAGCACACTGGGAGAATGCCAGAATGTGACGACAGAGGCAGAGATTGATATGCTGCAAGCTCCGGTCAGAGATTGTCTGATAAACTGCTAGAAACTAGGAAGACACAAGGAAGGATTCTCCCCTTCAGGTTTCAGAGGGAGAATAGCATGGCAGACAGGCTTGAAATGTGTAGCTTTCAGAACTGTGAGTGAATATGTTTCTGCGGTTTTAAGCCACCCAGTTTGTGGTATTCTATTATGGCAGCCCTAGGAAATCTGGTGGATTTCCTAGGTCCTTTTCCTCACAATCTTTTCCCTTGACTAGGTCCTTTTCCTCACAATCTTCTCTCTTGAGTGGAAGGGCTTTATAAATGAGACAGTACCTGAAAGCATATGTAATGAAGGGCAAACAAAAGGACTAGAGTACGTGTCTCTATCTGCCAGAAGAAAGAAGGCTTTTGCTTGGGTAATGTATTAGTCACAATTCTCCAGGGAAACAGAACTAGTAGGGTATATATATGGAGAGATTTATTATAAGGAATTGGCTCACACAATTATGGAGGCTGATATGTCCCAAGAACTGCAGTCAGCAAGCTGGAGTTCCAGTTATGGCACGCATGAGACCTAGGAAAAACTGATGTCCTAGTCCAAGGCAGTCAGGCAAGAGGAAATTCCCCCTCACCCAAGAGAGTGTTAGCCTTCAACTGACTGAATGGGTGAGCAATCTGTGGTATTCAATTTACTGATTCAAAAGTTAATCTCCTCCAAGAACACCCTCACAGACACATCCAGAATAATGTTCAACTAAATATTTGGGCATTCTGTGATCCAGTCTAGTTGACACATAAAACTGATCATTACAAGTCCACCTCTTGTCAACTTGGCACCCTATTGAACCATACCTAATCTTCAAATAAAGACAGAAATAAAATCATAATTCCACTTAACATAATACGATTATCCTGTATACAAGTTAAACGTATTAACCCCTTCCCTAGAAGAGGAGATGGAGTCCTTGAGTGAGGTTTATTCGTCTCTTGATATCTTATAACTTATTATGATATAAAATTAATAATACTTAAATGTTATGATATAAAGTCAACACACTTATGCTACATGACAAAGAAATAGGAAAGGACAAAGATAGAAATATAGATATAGCTATATAGATATATAAATACACAAATGTGTTCATAGCAAAATGAAGAGAAAATAATTACAATTATAGTCCTCATTTCTGTAATTGGTCATGTGGTCATAGCTGGTATTTATAATTACTTTCTTTCTCAACCAAATCTGTACTCCCTTTGCTTTCCAGCTAGCACCTCAGGTGGTCGTGGTTCTTTACTTGGTGGGATGACCCAAAACTTTATTCCAGAGGGTTCTGGGCTATTAGTATTTCTGTCGGTATTAAGTTATTATATTTTTCCATTGATCTTAGTCACAGGGCATGGTAATACTAAGCAACACCCTAAAGGATCTCTGTATTCCACACATACTCTTCTTTACCTCCACTGTAGAGTGGTAGTCCTATTCCTCCTTGGTAATCAGAATTAACCATCCCAGCCAGCATAGTAACTCCCTTCTTTGACTGTTGATTCAGAGACATAAGGAGTCCAAAGTGGTTGATTGGCAGTCTTAACTTCTAGTTCAATAGAAAATCATAGTCATGTCTCATGGCTGGAGCATTCCTCTCTTTGGAACCAAGATCTCTAGGTCAGCAGAAAATAAAGTTGTGGGAACAAGATGCAAAAGTTTTGCTAGTGGGTCACTAAGAATAATAGCAAGGGGTGCCACTCCTATTTCTACCCATTAATTCCTTCACTGGCTATTTGAGAAACAGTACCATACATCAGATGCTGATTCAGAGTGTAGATAGCTTTCTGGAGAACCTAGCCCTAGCCCTGCAAGGTATTGCCACTTAGCTAGCCTTATTAGACTTTTACTCTAATGATTATTCAGAGATAACATCTCTTACTCTTCATATTTTTCACTGTGAACTTGAACTTGCCATTTTTGAGAGTCTGCTATGAATTCAGAAGTGGTTTTCCTCAGAGTGTGTGTGTGTGTGTGTGTGCGCGCGCACACGCTTCTGTTTTCTCCAAAGCATCTGGGCCTTGATTTTTCTCACTCTCTTACTACTTAATCAGTCTAATACAGTCTGCTTTCCACAATTCATGCAATTAATTATTCCATTCAATCAATCTTTCCATCATTCAGAAATTCCTTAAGATGTCTTATCTGTTCATGGAACTCTTTCTTATTTTATAATACACTGTGAATTTCTTCTCAGATTTTAAGAATTTGAGGCATCAAGGGAAGCAAATGCATGTGTTTGGCCTGTCTTATCTATTCACTCTCTGACTTTGATGTTCAAATGTAACATATTAGGGGCAGAAGCAAAGGATGTCTGGTTAAAAATGGTTAATTAGCATGTTTTATCACCTTTCTCTCATACAATTTTACTAAAATAAAAATACATGAATTAAAAATGTGTGTGTGTGTGTGTGTGTGTGTGTGTGTGTATAAAAGGCGAGGACAAATGAAATAGAAAAAAATACATAATGTTTGAGGCATTTTCTCAATTTTCAAAAGCTAGAGTGTAGTTGGGTGGGTAGTAAGTGATGGATTGGAGTGGAGTGGGTGCACAGAATGAGTCAATTAATTCACCTTGCAGAACCCTCAGAAGCTCAGTACTTACAGGGGGTACAGAGGCTGTCAGTGTGTTCCAGCTCAACTTCCCTAGGCCACACAGGAAGATAACTATTTCCACACTCACACATCTATATCACTCACCAATAAACGGACAAGAAGGTTATTCCCTGGATAATTTGAACCAGAGAAGCTCCAGATTCAGGAAAGCCAATTGAGTAGAGGATTGTAATGAGGCAAGAAGCTAACGACATGAGATTAAAAGAATTATTACATGTTGAACCACAAGCTCCTGTATTAGTTTCATCACACTGCTGTAATAAAGTATCAAAAGCCACAAACAATGTGACTTAAACAATAGCAATATATTGTTTCACAGTTCTGCAAGCTAAAAGTCCTAGATTAAGGTTTAGACAGAGTTGATTCTTACTGAGGACAGTGAAGGGAGCATCTGTTTCATGTCTCTCTCCTAGTCTCTGGCGGTTTGCTGGCTCTTTTTGACATTCCTTAGCCTCTGCTGCATCACCCCAATCTCTGCCTTTATCTTCACACAGCATTCTCCTTTATGTGTGTGTGTGTGTGTGTGTGTGTGCGTGTGTGTTTTGTGTGTAATGTGTATGTGTGTGTTTGTGTGTATGTCTGTCCAAATTTCCCCTTTTCTTAAAGAACCAGTCATATGGGATTAGGGGCCCATCCAATTTTATGAGCTTATCTTAATCAGTTATATCTGCAAATGACCAGTATGAGCTTATCTTAATTAGTTATATCTGCAAATGACCATATTTCCAAGTAAGGTCACATTCTGAGGTACTGGGGGTTAGGACTGCAACATGTGAGTGAGTGGAAGGTGTCGGGGGTGGGGAGAGACACAACTCAACTCATAATAGCTCCTGTTCTTAGAATTCTGATAATTGAGAATATTATAAACATCCTTATCACTCCTCTTCCTATGAGTTTGAGGAAACTGAAAGCACTTAGATAAAAGATTTTCAAAAAGGGACATTTGGAGTTCTTAAAAGATTGTGTTGTGCTTCTAATTATTCAACCTGTTGCCAAGTCCCACCCATATACATAGGGATTCCAATCAGTTATTTGGTTCTTAAATGTGAATGAGTATCCAAGAATCACTAGATACTCACATAATGTTTCCAATAAGGAAGAGACAGACTGAAACAAGCAGTCAGAAGTAGAAGGGCCTAAAGGCAACAGAGACAATGAAAAGCAGAAGAAATCTTTTGAAAAGTTGTAATAGTCACAGAGAAAAGAAAATGCTGCAATTATAAACCTAAAATGGGATGCTATGAAAATGAAATGTTCAGAAAATAAAAAAGAGGTCTTAGAAATCAAAAGCAGGATAGAATAAATGGAGAAAAGTAGATTGTCAAAGATATAATATGAATAAAATACAAAATAATACATATTCCATTTCTTTCACTAGAAACCTTCATTCCCAGCCCTCTTTCTTCTTGTTCCAATCTGAACCTGTTTTTTTCCAGGTCCAATACTGTGGTCAGCCTTGTATGTCTCTTTGCTTTGCTGTTTTTCTGGCAATATATATTTATATTATAAATATAATGTAAGAAAATATCAAACCACCTTATAAACTGAGGAACAAGATTGAGAAAAGCTCTAGATTTCTTAATACAATACCAGATACTAAAAGACAATGTAGCAATGCCTTCGAATGATCAAATAATATTATTTTCAACATTCTTAGCTCAAGTTTCAATTAATCGTAAAGGAATGATGAAGCTATTTTCAGTCAAGCAAGACATCAAGAAATACACCTTCCATACATTCTTTCTTAGGAAGCTTAGTGAGGATGTGCTTAAACCAAGCAATGGATTGAACAAGGTATAAGTTGTGGAACAGGATGTAGCCAGAAAAGCAGCAAAGCGGGAGGAAAGAAGACTGAGAAGGAAGGTCTCTGGGAAAGTAAATTATATTGATAGTCTGACATATTTAAGCATTTGAAAGTTATCTGCCATATACTGGTATATAGATATTTGCTGGATCTCTTGGTGCATTTGGAAAAGAAGAGAAAACAAGCAAATAAAAATTATCAAGATGATTTTTAAAAAGTATTAAACTTGAAGAAAGAAAAAGAAAATGAGAAAGGAAATAATCACAGTACACTATTTGGTGTACTGTTCAGCAGTGAAAAATCATTTACATGGCCATAAAAATGGAAACATTTTGTATTAATTTTAACTACATAAAAATCTTATGATGAGAAAAAGTATGGGATAATGCTAGTGGAAAAGAACAAACTCTTCATTTTTAGGCATCATATCTTAAATTGACCAATCAAAATTGTAGTATAATCACATATCATTCAGAAATATGAAAGTAGAAGAAGAAACAGGTAAAGGGTTTAAAGTAGGTGGTGATGGGGGAACTGAAGAATAGGGAAGGGTGAGAGAGTAAGGCAGGGATTTCTGATAAATTATTTAGCATTATTTGATTTTTAAAACCATGTGCATGTATTCACCGATGTTCAGAGCAGCATTAATCAGTGGCCAGGGCATGGAAACAACTGAAGTGTCCTATGACAGATGATTGGATGAAGAAGTGGTGGTAATACATACAATCAAATATTACTCAGCCATAAGAAGAGATGAAATATTGCCATTTGCAACATGGATGGACCTCGAGATAATCTTGCTATGCAAAATAAGCCAGACAGAAAAAATTGAAAATCACATGATATCACTTCTACGTGGGATATAAACCTGAAAGCAACAAATGAACAAGACAAACAAACAGAGACTCATGGACATGGACAATAGACTAGTGGTTATCAGAGTGTAGGAGGAAGCGGAGAGGGGAGAGGTAGATGGGGCAAAGGGAATCAAATATGTGATGACAAAAAGAAATCTAACTATGGGAGGTGAACACACAGTGTAAATATATATATGCCTTACTGTTTAAGGGTATAGTTGAAACTTATTGGATTTCGTTAACCAATGTCACCATAAAAAATTAATTACTTTAAAAAAATATGTGCATGTATTATTTTGACAAAAATAACAAATTAAAAAGAAAAAGAATGCAGAAGCAGATAAAATGATACCAAAATATGCTGAATGTAATTTGAAAACCTATTTCTAAATGCTATTTCTTTCATAAATGTAGTATGTTGATTGATACTCTACACAGACTTAAGAAAGCAATTAAGTCAATCAGTAATAGTATTAGCATCATTCTCAATATCAGTTAAGAAACACAAAAGTCAAAGTGACAGACACAGTAATAGACACCTTAGCGAGTTTAAGGTTAATTGCAGTTAATCACAGTGGCAGAGAATTTTATTGTAAGACCTATTTCTATAGAAATGTAGACTCTGGAGTCATGTGCATGTATCATTTGAAGATACTAGATTCAGCTTTCTGGAAGTATTTGCAGTTTGAATTACAAAAATCTGTTCCATTTTATGGATATACCTAAACATGTGGATTAATGACCAAATGAATTCTAGACATGACTTTTCTACTTAAAACTCTTCTGATCAGTGAGTTGATAATATTTTGTATTAGCCAAAGGTAGCTATAAAACCTGCAAGGGGGGAAAGATGAAGAAACCTTAGAAGAGGAAGAAGGAAATCAGACAGGAAAGAAATTAAGAACAGATGGTCATTGGTATGGAGAAAAATTGTACCTTGATTGTCATTATTACCATACTGAGTACTAAAGAAATTACTGTTGTGTCTGTAAGCAAGGAGACATTAGGCCACCCCTCAGGAGAAAGAATATTCAAAAGACTGAAGTTCCAAAATAGTAACCATCATGGAGAGGAATAGAGTCGGATGACAAATCATTACCAGACATGGAGTTCTAATCCTGATCTAATGCCAGTTTTCTGAAATAGGAAATTAAGGTGTTATATAGAATTGATGTTATAAAGAACTACCTGATGATATTTTATGACATTCATTTTATTCTTTATATTAACTGACAAATTTTGAAATATGTCTACTGAGTTTCAGCAGTGATTAAATTTGTGTTTTTTATAGTCATAATTGAAGCACAGTGGAGTAAGACATACAATTACTGTGAACAACTAGAAAGTTTAGACTGTAGAAGAAAAGTACAGGATTATTAAAGTCATAGCTTTGAAATTGGTTCTCTATTACACACTTAGTAATGAATAACTTGGGAAGAGGAAGATGACAATTTTGTAAATGTGCAACTAACTTTTATAAAACTAAATTCTAAAGAATTTAAAAAGATTGTTTTAAAATATTTTTCAGCAATTAAAATTATTTAATATTCTTATTAGTAAGGTAGATGAATTATGTGATATTGCATTCTTTACAATTTGGATGTAACTATTGTGCAAGCAGGTTTCAGTAAAAGTCTACTTCATATTTATGTGTGTGACAAAAATCCATGTGCTTGTTGTAAATAGGTCAATATACAGGGGTGTATTTTTAAAAAGGCAAATATTCCCCCCTGCCCTATTCAATATCACTACTTGTCAGTAATCTTAATAACATATGGTGTGTCCATCACCTCATACAAACATAGTGTACTTCCATAGCATTGTTCCTTTTTTTCTCAAAGTGAGAAAATCCACTGAGCAATTTTTCAAACCTTAGCAATATTGTAGACATCTTTTCTGATCCATACGTTTAGATCACTGAAGGCTCCATAACATGGATATGTCATAGTTTTTGGACCATTCCCCTATAGCTGGACATTTATAGTATTTGTTTCCAGCGTTAAAATGAACTTCCTTTTACATATATCTTTACATATTGGCTTATTCTGTAGAATATACTCATGTAAGTGGAACTTGCCAGATTAAAAATAATGCATCTTTTTATTATTATTATTACTACTGAGTAGGTACTACGTGAGCATGATAAGAAAAATTTCAAAGAGGAAAAAAGCATATAAAAAACAATGATTTCCATTACACAGATTTTCTTTATGCTTAAATAGAAAAATTTAGAGAGTTCATCATCTAATATATATGCCAGCCCAGGAGGTTGGATTATGATCATCATTAGTTAATGTATGATTAGGTAGACTATTGACTATCACTGATAGCCAATACTCATTAAAGCTATTGATTTACAATGAGTATTGAATTAAAATGTGTGGCAGGTTCTTACTTTACTAGCATTTAAATTGATTAATCCCATTGCTTAGTAGATTTTAATCTGGAAATTGATATTTTATGGATTTCATAGTCTACCAGGTTTTCAAAGGATATGCAGACCATATAATCTGCAAATTTTCAATTTTTATTGCTGTTCTTGTATGAAATAAGACTTCAGGAATCAAGATGAAACTGGCGATAATTATTTGGCTGGTAACTAATTAGTCTCATGAAGAATGCTTAAGGAGATACTTAGAAAAAGCGATGTGAAACTCCCCCACCATCATTTTTTGAGAACGAATCACCACTAGAATTAAAGGCAGGAATTTTTTTTCTCTGATGTCCCTATTGGCTAGAGTAGTATCAGGCACATAAGGACTCAATAAATACTAGTCGATTGCATAATATTCGAATTTAACCAAGAACTCGAAGACATGGGCTTTTAAATTATGATTCCAACATTTAAATGAGAGATCTAAGCAGCATTCACTCTAAATAGTATGTATATAAAACAATTGAAATCAAGTAATGTACTGGAGGGGCAATCAGATGGAAGTTGTGCCATACTTATCAAATGTATCCTATAATGTCACCCCTATTTTACTTCCTAGTTTTAGCTTTCAAAGGGCTAAAAGCTGGTCTGATCCTAGAAGCATCTTTCCATCGTGACATATCATATTAAAGGTACATAATACAACCCAATTTACACAGGAGAAACAAACAAACAAACTTATGAGACCTAAGGGTACATACATTCAATTGGTTTACATTTAATAAAGGTTATGATGAGATTATTTAGGAAAAATAAAGACATGTCTCTGATGGTTTGGAAATATTAAACTGGAAGCAGAAATATTGACTGATTTGTTAAGGTCATACCATTTTGATTCCAGGAAAAATAGAAGCTACTTTATACAAATAGAAGTGAATAGAATTTGACAAATAGGAGTGACTAGCCCTCAAAACTATGTAACACTACTAAAAAGCAAGACAATTTTCAACTTCTATGCATTTTCTTGCCCCCAGTGGCAAATAAGAACATAGCAAATCTTTCAAAAACCTGATAAAACTTATGAGATGCAAATTATGCTTGGCTTTGATAATTGGTATTTCTAAAAGTAGAAAATTAAAATGTTCCCAATTATAAGCACTAATTTTACTTAAACATTACCTATATAACTTTTTTTGGAAAGGTCTATCTGTAACTACAATGTGAATCTAACTTGACAGAATATGTGCTTTAATATTGGGCATAAGGATGAATAATTCTACAGATATAATAGAAAAATAAAACTCAATTAGTAAAATTCTCTAGATCTTTTGGAATTATTCTGTTAATCTTTTGGAAATGTTATTCACTCATAAAAAAATGTGCTTTAAAACTTCTGAAACAAATTCTTTTCGAAATTTATTTCTAAAAGTCAGAGACAAAACTTTAAAAGTAACATTTATACTAAGAATACATGCGTGAGCAAAAAAAAAAAAAAAAGCACGGGAATACAAAAATGAACATAGCAAAATTTTAATGAATACAATATTCTGGATACAAGTGGAATACCACTAGGTAAGAACTGTATTTACCTCAAAAGTCTATGATAGTATGGATTGAGATAAACCAAAGTTTAGGTAGCCACTTCACTACTCACATTTTAATCAGTGCTGATCAAAAGCTAAAGTAATTTATTCTAGGCTAAGATTTTCAATGAAATTATAGAATGAATTATTTAATGAAGGTGATCTGTACTCATTTAAAGGCAGCTGGAGCAAGTCAAACCACGGAGAGCCCTTACAAAGACTAAGTAAGCACCAAATAATGAATTGTTTGTGGCTTTCATTTTGGGTCACCTTAAATTTTATTTTGTTTAAAATGTGTTTTCCATTAACATTAACATATAAATTCTTTCAGGCAAAGGTTTTAACATGGAGCTTTCTATGTAGAGATCCTACCAACTGTTACTTACAATAGTTTTTAAGCAATGAATACTTCAGAACAATTCCAAGCCCGTACTTAATGGGTTACAATTCTAAGATGCAGAACTTTTTCTTTAAAGTTTTCTGGTCCCTGAAAAGTAGGGCCAAATGTATTAACTGGAAGTAGCATTTGTTTGCAAAAGAAAATCTTACGCAAAGATGATAATGAATAAAATAACTATTTAGGCTCGCATATACAATCTTTCTCAATTTTCATCTGGTAAGAAATGATTACAATGTCCTTCAGGCTTAGTATACGCCCCAAAGAATCAAAAGAAACCAACAAGGAATTGAACATTTCAACAAGCTGGGAACTATTTACTGTAAGCATAGATAGAGTGAAATTCTGAAAGACACACTACCATACTTTGATAAAACACTATTAACAGGTAAGCATGTGTTGAAGGCAGTTTATAAACGAAACATTACAAATCTTTTTTATGCATACAACTTATAAAATAGAAAAAAAATTGCTATTTTCCCAATAGTATAGCATCACACTAACACTATATAGTTAAGATTGAAAGCTTCTGTACACACATCCACTACACCTCAATCGCAGCAATGCACCTCTTAGACATTCTCATTTGTTATCTAACATATGCCAACCATGGTTTTACGAGAATTGTTCGTTTGAGCAGGCTACAACAATCATTCTGCTTTATCCATTTGAGACAAAGTTAACCAGTTTCAGGAAACGAAATTTTATTATCAGTAAAGAAACATATTAAACCTACACAACAGGATGGAAAATGCTTCTAAGGACATGATATAATCCCAACTGGTGGATGGCTTATGTCCCTAGATATAGGTATGCAGGAATAGTTAGAAGCCTGGAGAAATACATTAAGACATTCGAGACCTAAATGACCAACACATCAGTAACTACTAGAAACTCAGATGTGAATTATTGTTTTTCCAGTGGAACATTATCCAATTTTACTGCTTAAGACTACTCAAAGCTGTTCTGCCACTATGTGTTTGCTGTCCGTGCAAATTAATATCCAAATAGGGAGCAGTCTGAATCACACAGAACTTTGAAAAATTAGAATGATTGTGTATCTAACTTTTTGTATTCTGAAAATAGTGCTATAAAACTCAATTTTATTATCTTCCCAGCTTCTTAGACCTTCTACCATTATAGGTAACTTAAGCATGGTTGCCTGCAAATTCTTTACTAGAGGAAGTAAAAGCAAAGCACATTTTGGTTGTTTTACTGCTGGTTTCATGTATGTGCTTTATCAATGAGAGTACTACTCCAGGCATTTATTGTGCTACTTTAACTGAACATGAGAAAAATTGGTAGTTCAAATTTTGACAAGTGATTTTGGGGGATGGGGGTGGCAGGCATATTTAAAATGAAATAACAAAATTTCTACATAAAATCTAAAATCAGATGGGCATTTGTGACCACCTGAACTAGGAACTTAAGTCTGTAAAATAAACTTATGCATGGAAAGCTGTTTCTGAAAAATATAAAATCTAACCTTGTTCTTACTCACTTTGGCTTTAAAATGAAGATGTGGTAAAATGACCTCAACGATAACTCCCATAGGACATCATTTGTCAATGTTTTGCAATAGAAATATATTTTATAAGTATTTTAACTTGAATGTTTTCAAAGAATGTAAGATTTTTTTTAAAGCTCTATTCCAAGTTTTCAGCTGTTTAGTTTTTAAAAAATACAATTTGGGTCTCCAACAAAGAGGACATAACTGGGCTAATTAAGCTACTTTGATAACCTTAAAGGATAGTGAGATTCAGATAAAGATCATTACCTGAACATGGTTGACCTTTAACAGAACTGATTATTTCCTCACCCAAACAGTTATGCAGGATACTGCCAGATATCTACTACAAAAATTTTGCCAGTATTTTTAGACAATTGTTTACCATTGTTTAAAAACCTTGTATCACCAGAGGCAAAGCACATAAAAGTGAAAGTAAACCTGTTTCTAGTCTATTTCTCCTAAACTCTTATAAAATCATATGGAAAAATTATAGAAAGTAATTTCCTTATTATCAGCCCCAAATTACTAATTTTCTGTAAAAACAGAAAACTCAATCATAAAATGTCTACCTGTTTAAATTAAAATGCCAATCCTTAAGTCTTCTAACGAGACATTAAAAAAAAAAAACTTACAAATTCAAAATACTTGAAAGCTATGGTTCAAAAACTCGTGTCTATAGTAAGAGACTAAAATCATGTCACTGCAAAATTCCCTGTGGCTTTTGGCACTGACATTAAAAGAAAGATTTTAGTCTTTTGGTCATCTGAAGCTGCTACTAAATACAATAAACCTTTAAAAAGGGGAAGAAAAGACTGAGCAACTGAAGAATAGTTAACTACATCATATACAAATAAAGTATGGTTTGATATAAAGTCTGCTAGGGATCTGAAGATACAAGAAGTTTCCCACCATCCCTTCTTTTTTGAAGAGGATCCTCTAATCAGAAATAATGCTTTTAAGTTACTGTAAGTGGTGTTGCCTGGCAGCAGCTTCAATTTCCTAGGCTAGTCTTCAATCCAAGTAATTAAGTAATCTCACAAGGAATAATCATACATGGCAATAGGGTAAAAAGGCAGGGCAGTTCTTCCATGCACAAACATTTCAGGAGAAAAACCATCCATTTTAAAGATAACCATCAGGTTTAAGGTATCCTAGCACACTCTAAACCCTAAGTTTTGCTTTACACCATTGGTGACTAAAATCAACAATAAGTTTTACGGTGGTTTTTTTTGTTTTTTGTTTTTTTTTTGCCTGCAACTATATACACATTGCAAAACTATTCTGCATCACATGATTTTAAATGAAATAAATATAAAAATGAACCACACAATCAACACATAACTTTAATACTCCACATTATTTATCTTGATCACAATGGTGGTAACCTTGTCAACAATCTTGTGAGTTGAGGAGTTGATTCTCATTCTCATATCCATCGGGCAGATATGCTCTTCTCAGCTGGTCTGACTTAGGTATGGAGCCTCCATTCTTCACATGGCGAGACAGGAAAGCACGGACTGCTGGGTGATCAGCCTTCTCAAGTGGGATATTGGCTTCCAGGCACATTTTCACAAAGTCCTGGATAACACTGACTTTCTCTGTTTGTGCAGTACTGTTGCACTGAAGGGATGCAGTTAGGGGCCTCTGCTTCTTTCTCACATTCTGCTCTTCAAATTCTGCCTTCCTCTTGGTATGAGTCTTTGACTTGAGATGGTCACTAATGGCAGACTTGCGAACATGATTGAGAACCACATTGCAAGAAGTGCAGAAGAGTTTTCCTCCATCTTCGTGCAGCTCACCTCCAAACTCAGTGACTCGATCCAGGGGAGTCACATACAAAGCAGTCTTAGAACGGTTTCGAGCAGGTGGTGCTGTCACAACAAATCTTTCCATTCTGACTTTGAATAAGGTTCTTTCAAGACAAAAGAAACAAAGTGTTATAGCAACAGTTCATTCAGGCAGCAATTAATAAAAGAAAAGTATAAACACTTTTAAGATTAAAGACTTCAGAAAAAACATCAAATTAATAAACCGTGTCCATTAAGTCTTAACTTATCTGGAATATGTAAGGGAAAGCAAAACCAGAGCAAGTTACTAGTAACAACTAGGTCCATTCCTTGATTTTGAGGAAATTCAAATATATTAGAACCATGAAAAAAGAACTTCAACTATCTTAGATGTCACTATCATTTAGGAAAACCTAATCACAGGTCAATATTTAGGGTATTATTTATATTAACTCATCCAAATCAGACATGTATTTAGGTTTTAAACAGCTTCTTTTCCTTTGCAGTTCTGGGGCAACTAATTTTAGAGACACAATTGTAGGGAATTGTAAACAAAGTTTGTTCAAATAGGTGGGCAACTAAAATGGCAGAATTTTACATGAAGATGAATATAATCTCTGACATTGCACTGAGAAAAAAGGTAAAAACTAAGACAAACCAAATGCAATTAACATCAGGAACAATGACATAAAATTTTAAAGCCAAAAAGGAAAGTTCAAAATCAGTCATTTTTTAATACATACATACCTCTATTAAGTTTTTCCAAAGGTAATGATCAAGATATGCAAAGTGCTTCTTCTAACACTTGTTTTCACTAGACTAATTTGTTAATTTTTCACTTATTAACTTGTAAGTTAGAACAAAACTAAAAACTTATTAACATAGTGCCTAGTATATGATAGATGGTCAATCACAATTTGTTGATGAAATAAGTAAATGGTTATCTTCATTATTTTCTCAAATACTTAACTCAGAATCAGCTTAATAATTTCTAAGTTTATCCTAATAACGAACTTTTATGATCATTGCCAAAGTCATGATGTTATAGGCACTGAAAACATGAGATAGTGAACAAATGTTGGTGGCAACCGTTTGTTTCTTGGGGCTATCTATGCTTTTGGGCTAAGCTCTTAAATTAACCTAGATATAAGAAATTATAATGAATTTCACAGAATTCAAGGTGGAATTCCGTTCTGTATAAATACATTAAGACATAAATTCCTAAGTGTGTTCATAAGAACTATGCTTTATAAGTATAATCAGAAATGACATTAATCTATACCAAAAAATTCATAGCGGGATAACATGCTCTCTCTCAAAAAAAATTATAAATTGCCACTGTGTTAGACATTTATAGACATCAAACTCAGAGCACTAAATATTTCACAGAAATTCTAGAAAGTATGATAAGGCTTAGGTTTTAATAGGTTTAATTCCTTTTTTTTTTTTTTCCCCATTAAAAAATCTGTTTAATGCATGGTTTTCATGCGCCACATATTGTGTTTGGCTACAGGTTTCCTGCCTCGTAAAGTAGTTAGAGTATAACCATTACACGTTTGCACTTTCAGTTAACGGTTTATATTTTATAATCCTGTAACAAATCAGTCCCAATTATGATTAATGGCTCTGAACTAGTTATGAAAAACATTAAATATTTGTGCCCAGTAATGCCTAAATCTTTCTATGGGAAACGTCTTCTGTCTTTAAATATTTTGATTTTAAACTTTAAGAAACACGTTCGTTTTTCTCTGAAGAATAATGCTCAATCACTTGTGATAATGTGAACAGCCTATAAATTCCAATGTCTTGTAACTTTCACAAGTCTGCTTGTTTTACTGCAGAAACAAATATCCACCCAGTAGAGGATGCTCTAGTTTACAGACACGAAGAACAAAACTGTTTTCAATAGAAGGTAAAGGATATTTTAAATGCAGAAGTTAAAAAGTTAAGAGCAGGAATTAGCCAACAAAAGAGAAGCAGCAAATTACTTACTAGATCAAAATAAAAGTCATCAGAAGTTTACCGGATTAGTTTCCAGTATTTTTCGTCTTGATACTTAGGAGTAAATGGTCCCCAGCGTAAGAGCAGAGAGGCATGAAATCTGGCACTTTCCGTTTGTTCAAACCAGAGACGCTTTCAAATCAGTTTTTCAACAAGTGGTGGTGGGGAAACAGTTTCTGGGCTTGCACCCTATTTTCCCTGCGGTGCCGGGAAGTCATGCCTTTACTGTAATACACGAAAAACAAATGGAAAGAAAAAATGGGGGACGGGGAAAGAAAGAAGGGTGGATGAAAAGATGAACAACGTCAACAACAGCCACCATGCAGGTGTCTTTAAAACCGCTCCCTTTAGGAAACTCCAGACCACATATCCGGATCCCAACGTTTACCCCAACACTCCTCAACTCAGTCTCTTCTCAGTAGTATGCCCCGCTTTGAATCTCCTCCACCGCCCAAGGCCCAAGGGTTGGGGGGTGGGGGAGGGAAAGGCGGGGCGCGGGACTTTCTCGCAGTCTATACGCCCTCCTCCCGCGCCGACCCTAGCACGCCAGCGCCCCACCGCCCCTGCCCCGCTAGCTGGGCAGGGCCAAGTCTCAGCTGCCTGCCCTGGG
>NW_006494613.1:14108733-14109043 GCF_000325575.1 Pteropus alecto
GCTGCCCGCCGTGGGCCCGGCAACTCTCGACAGCCGTTGGCGGCAGTCTCAGGGGAGGAGGCGGTAAGGCGCCTGACGGAGGCGGCCGCTGTCAGGCTTCCCGTCTCCTCCCTCTTCCTCCCGCCGACAACGGCGCCCCAGCCCCGCCCCCGGCTCCCACTTAGGGACGGAAGGCCCCGGGCCCAAAGCCCGCACAAACGGCCGGGCCCACCCTTGGCCTCCCTAGCTTCTCGGTACCGTGGGATCTGGGCTGCCGGTAGGGGAAGTGGATGAGACCCGGCCGGAAAGGAAAAGAGGAGGAAGAAAAGGA
>NW_006494613.1:14109121-14128344 GCF_000325575.1 Pteropus alecto
GATCGAGCCCCGCGGCGGCCGCCGTGTCCCCCGCCGCGCCCCGTCCTCCTGCACCGCCTATGGCAAAGCTCGTGGGCGGTCCCCAGCAACCGCCGAGCAGTATTGGCCAATGGACAGCGGATCTAGCAAACAGGCGGCTGACTTGACCAATGGTAGTGGAAAGGCGGGCCTGTGCCTGATTGGCGGCTAGATTTGCCCAATGAAAACTGGGGGCGTGGGTGGGCGGAGCCGGAAGTAGAGCCAGACCAGAGGCCCCAGTCCGCCTAGGGCGGAGGGAAGGGGGAGGGAACTAGAGGAGGAGGAGGTTAGCCGAGGCAGCTACGGCGGCGGCGGCGGCGGCGGCGCAGGGGCTGGTACGCGCTGGGCGGTGAGAGCCTCATGGCGGAGGAAGAGAGCGACCAAGAGGCCGAACGCCTCGGGGAAGAGCTTGTGGCCATTGTGGAGTCCCCGCCAGGCCCTGCGGGGCTTAGAGTTGCGGGCGACGGCAAAGGCAGCATTGGCGACAGCAGCTGCGGTGGCGGCGTCGTTGGGATCAGCAGTCGGGATTACTGCCGACGCTTCTGTCAGGTGAGGCGCTGGTCGGCCGCTCGGACTTGTCACCCGGGTTCTGGGCCTCCCTGTGTCTCCTGGCCTTCTCGTCCTCGAATCAGGGCTGTGTCCAGTGCTCGCTCCACCAACCCAAAAGGAGAGTGAGGGTGAAGCTCCCCCTCCACCTATCCGGCTTGGGTTGGGGGGCGGGGAGCGAGACGGGGATGACCCGTGGGTTTAGGGTTGCTGAGAAAGTGAGTTTGTCGCTGGTGGAGGGGCTGAAAAAGGGGTTCAGCTGGCAGGAAAGCACTGTAGTACTGACATGCCTCCCCTTTCCCAGACAAACCTCTTTCTGCCCGAGGGTCCCGCCTTCTTGTGTTTCCTACCCTATTCCTTCTCACCTCGTTTGGAATCTGGCAACATTTCCTGCCTTCCCTTCTCCGCCCCTAGCCCCCTGTATTCTCCGCTTTTTCAGAGACGGAAGGCATGCCATCTCTCTACTGCTCCCTGTCCTGTCATTGCCACCCCTCCCCCTCTGCTAGGGTCTCCTGTCATCCCCTCACAAGATCCCAATGGGTCAATTCTGTTGGTTTAGGCGCTTACCCACGATGATTTAGTTACTTTTTAGGGAGGTGGGGTTAAGACAGTGTGATTGTCATCTTTTTTTTTTTTTTACCCCTTTCCCCGACACACGCACTTTTTTTTCTAATTAACTACTAATAGAGAAAGTAATTTTCCTTAAACTATTGCTCTCGTTGCATCACCATCGCCCTCATTCTTTAAATTACAATGTATTTAGCCTATACAATACAGTGTCCGCACAATGACAGTAAGTTATTTACTAAGTCGACTAGCCACTGCGATTGATGTAGTTTAACGTGTTTGACCATAATCAAATATAGCATCAAAGTGTTCGTCTAGGGGTAAAAGTTGTGTAATCTACATTCACATCTACGTATATTTATAGTTTAAACATTTTCTCATTCACAACAGTCTTGTTTTGCAAACTGTTTTGGAAAAAAAGTTCTCCTTTTTCACACTATTCCTTTTTTTTAAAATTTTATTATCTTGGACATATAGAGTTCGTTCACATATTGGCTCCACCACTTCCTAGTTATGTTACCTTGGACAGGTTATTGGAACCTTCACATATTAATTAAAGTTAGCTATTAATTTCATTCTGGTAACAAGTAGGAAATAAAGTTAACAAGAAGTGGGCATCATATTTGCTGAAATTTGATTTTATGCCTTTGCAAGCATTGAAAGCAAAAGGATGAAGTTGAAATTTTCAGATAAGTTTTTAATACTTAAATTGTTTTGATTTTGATTTCATTCCTCCCATAGATAAGTTGGCTTGAAGGTGGAAATTGTGTTGGTGTAGAAGGGTGTATCAGTTTTCTTTGGCATTGCTCTCTATTTAGTGACTTTTTCAAAAGTGTATTTTTTTTTTTTTGGTAGTGGCATTCACTGGATTCAGAGGTTCAGTACCTTTATAGTACTTGTCTTTGATGCATTTTACATCTAGAAAAAATGTTATCGGTAAACGTCGTATCTACAGGAATTTTAAATAATTGACCTTTTTAATAGACTCACAAGCAGAAAGTTTTTATTTTTTTTCCCTATGTTTTGCTTTTAATATTACGAATGAGCAACTTGGTTTTGGTTACCTTTAGCTTTAATTTACTTGATCAGATAACCTTTAATTGTTGTAGAATTTGAAATTTTATTTGAGAATCAGAACATTTTTAGAGAACTACTCTTATTCTGTTTTTTGAAATCAGTCTTAAGAACAAATGACTACATTTAACCTGTGAAATATAGTGTCTGCAAAGTGACAGTAAACTATTTTAAAAACAAATGTTGACTATTTAAACAAGTCCATTACCTCCTAAATATGCAAGGAAATAAAACTATACAGGAAGAACTTAACTTTTATTTCACATTGCTAAATTTATGTTATACTGACATACTTTCATGTTACCAACTTTTACTTGAAATCTCATTATATATTTTATAATACTCTAGATGAGCAATAGATCTGTTCTTAAGATTCCTGTCCTGGTTCCACCATGCAGGTGAGCTTTATAAAGTCCTTTTTTGTATTAAAACTTTAAGACAGAATAAAAGATTACCTATATTAAGTTGAATTTAATTCATTGATTAATAAAATTCTAGTAGTATGGTAGTATTGTTTTATTTGCCAGTAAGGAAAGTAGATTATATAATCTATTTCCCAAAGATTGTGTGTGTATGTGTGTATGTTTTAAAACATTTGGTTTCTTAATATTTACTAAGGGGAGTGTTAAGTAATTTGCATTCATTAGTAAATGATTTAATTGTGAATAATCTATAAAATAGATAATATGGACTTGGGCGGATGACAGGTTAACTAAATATATGACTTATACACACAGCCTGGAAATGAGAAGAAAGGCTCTAATTTATCTTCCTCCTTTAAAAGAGAAATGTGAATAAAAATTTCTTGGCAGTGTGTGGGTGAAGGAAGAGAGGAAGGAACACTTCAAGAGAGGTTCTTGTGTCTTTTACCACAAGGAAAAGTAGAACAGAAGACAGTAGATATTATAAGTTATAAATTATGCATGCACTCAAGTGTATTTGACGATATACTTCTCTGTTTGAGAAGCAATACTAGTAATTATAAAATCTCAAACTAAGGGAATAGTCCCTTAGACTTCAGCTGATTTTTGTGATGATGGATTTGGGAGATTGAAAGTGTTGATTTTTCAAAGAGTTACACGGTATAATGTCTGACTAAGTGCCACTATTACATCTTCCCTTGGCTCTTATTAGTAGACTCTCAAATGCTTAAATAGAATTGGCTCTTAACTGATATTTACTTTGAGGGTAAAAGGAAGGAGAAATTGATTTTTATTGAGGGCCTACTAACTCTTAAGACCTTCAGATGGGTCTTATTATGTAAATTGCATAGTTGAACTTGAAATGTGAACAAGTTAACTAGTCTTCAGTTCTGGTAGGTGGATCAACTGGGATTTGAACCCAGCATTCAATTTCTACTGAAAGGCGGATTTGAGATTACAAATGAATTCTCAAATGATTACAAAGTGACTTATTTTGGGCAAGTTGTGCAAAGGAGGAAAAAAGTTCCTGGACATACTCATACTCATACTTAGGGAATCATGGATGAAAAAAATTAAAAGTACTCTTTATTATGGAACAGTGTAAAAAATATTTTGAGAAACAGTCTGATAATTATTATTTCTCTGACTTGTTAGGTGCTGTGAACATTTCCCCAATTCTTGAAGGTTGTCGTAATTCACTTTATTTTGTTGTTAGATATATCAAAATGTTTTGATCACAAATTGATTGTAAACTAAGCAAGTTAAAGTACTTTCTTTTTAATTCAGTTCTTTCTTTTTAATTCAGTTCCAGAATGAATATAGCAAATGATAAGTATTTCTGGAAACACTCTGACATGTTTATTAAAATAGACTTTAAAATTGTTTCTTACTACAGTGGGGTTAATAGTCATCTCATGAGGATGTCATAAGTATAAAATGAGAGAAAGTACTCGGTAGTGTACCTAGGACATAGATAGGCTTAAATAAATAGAAGCTAATATTTCTTATGTGAAATCCTCTGAAGGTTTAAGAGGGTCATTAGAGATAATCTAATCGGTAGGTCACATATATTTTGTATCCCACAATAAACTTTAGAAATGTTACAATTCTAAAATTCTGTTATTTAAGTAGAAAAGCCAAACGCTGCTGATAAAGTACTAAATGATTTTTTTCTCAGAGTTTTTGTTTCCTGTAGAGGACACTGGCAATGTCTGGAGATATTGTCCTGACGGGGGTGGGGATTTGGTACTGTCATATAGCGGATAGAGGCCAGGGATGCTGTTGAACATCCTAGAATGTGCAGGGCAGCCCCAACAACAAAGAATCTGGTCCAAAATATCAGCAGTGTCAAAGCTGAGAAACCCTGCTCTACTTTTACTTGGGAACTCTTAGTGGATACTTTGTATCTATAATGCTGATATAAGTGGCAAAAAAAAAAAAAAAGTATTTAATGATCCTCAAATAACTTGAAACAACTTCTGTGTACTAGACACTTTACTAGCTGTCTAAGATACAATCTAACAGAAAAAAAAGGTTTGCCTCATGATTTTAAAAGATACATACTAATGTTTCTTTAGAGAAATTAAAATTTAATTGTTTTAGAAAAATACAATCCTTATCTCTTAGTCATTGTATAGAATTCATAGTTCTTTGAGTAGTTTTTTAGGATATAATACATCTTAAGTAATTCTTATTAATTGAGATATTAAAAAATACTTTTAATTTTTATAAATGCTTTATGTATACTTAGTTTAAAAAGCCACATAAGGCTTACATATCAGGAATTGCATTTTGCTGCTAATAGAGACCTTACTTGAATATCTTAAACATTAGTACCATTTATTACTCATGTGAAAAGTCTCAAATAGATAGCGTGGGGATGTTATGATGGCTTTATCATCATTGCACTATCATTTGCTATTTCTTTCTTATCAGTCATCCCTGTCTTATCTCAAGGTCGCCTCATGTTCCAATATAGTTGCTGGAGTTCCAGCCATCACATCTGAGCTCCAAGTAGCATATCAGAGTAATTCTGGGGTAAGCCTCAAATATCTTGCACTAAATCTTAGTAACTACCCCTTTTGTCTTATTAGCTATCTCCATCTGAAAAGAATGTTAGGAAATTTAGGAAATTGTTGTTTTTTGTTTTGTATTTTTTCTCCTTGATAAACACATGTCTATGACTCTGTTAGGAAGGAAGGAAGAAAATAAGAATGGATATTGTAGAGGCAACTAGTTTTTTTTTTTTTTCCCCAAAGCATATAATAAAAAATAGCAATTCATACTCTGTCCCTCTCCTTCCTCACATATTCCCCAGAGGCAATCACTTGCAACTCTTAGTTTTTATAATATTTACCTCTATGGTTATAATTTTTTTTCCTACTTCTAGATATGATCATTTAGCCTAGTTGACAGAAGAAGTGGGGACTACTTTACCGTCTATCTTACTGTTCAGTGTGTACATTTTGATTTTACCCTGCGTTCTCTTTTATCCCCTTCCTTCTCTCTAATCCTTTCCTTCTCTGCCCCATTATGAGTTCAGCCTCTCCAAAGAATTAGGAGTTACTATTGGTCTAACAGGGGAGGGGCCCTAGGGGAGATGTTCAACTGATCGTTCTCTTTTTGAGTCTACTTTCACCTCCATTTTTAGAGGTCTGTGGTGTTTCAGATTCCTGAGATTCTCTGGGATTCTTCACAAATCAGCTTGTTCCTGAACTTCCTCCCTCCTTTCTAAATAATAGCTACCCAAATGTGGTCATCTCTCCTTTTTAGTTGTTTTCTCTTTATGGGTTTAGGTCTTTTAAAACAAACATATTTTTACTGTTATTTTAGGGGAGTTTTGAGTGGGAGCAGAAGTAAATGTTCATTCTGCCACATTTAACTAGAAATCTCAAATTAGTTTTTTAGCTCAATAAAGAATAATACATAAGAAAGATGATGAAAAGTATTGAAACTAATTCAGTGATTTATTTAGTTTTGAAAGAGTATCCTTCTTCCTGATCTACTATGTAGTGAATATTCAGAGCTAGAAGTAATTTCATCACATGAATTTACTTTTATGTGTTCTTTTTGGCAAAATTATTTTTATTACTAAATTGCAAATTAAAATTTTAGTGATTTTTAAAATTGTTTTCAAAAATTGACACATTTGGTTCATTTCCAATGTTCATAAAAGGTGAATATCATGGAAAGACATTAACTTTTTATTATAATTAGGAAAAACAAAACCAAATGAACTCTAGATCTTGGTGGCTGTATTTGGGGGCCTAAATTCTTTGTGGCGATTGTTTAATGCTTTTTTAGGTTGATTTTTAGAACTGAATTGTACTAATTGTTCGTAATGATATTTGTAATAGCAAATCATTGAAAATAAACTTATTGACCAAAATTAGGGGAGTTGTTACATATAATGGAATCTTATGTTCTCTTAACAGTCATGTTTTTAAAGACTATTCATATAGGAAACTGTTCATGGTGAAATAATTACTGAAAAGACACAAGAAATGGGTAATTTCACCTTTATAAATAAAAAAAGACTAAAAACAAATATGCCAAACTTTTAACAGTTGCTAACTTCTTAGTAATATGTTTAGTGCTGAATTTTATTTTTATCTTTACATTTAACTATTTTTTATTTTTATGTTTTGATAATACCTACTGCCAAATCAGGAAAAATAAAGTACAATAAGAAATACATTTTATTTTTTTTCTCTCCCTACCTCAGATATTGTTTATTTTCTGTGAGTAAATGCAAGATTATTTTGAGTATGATGAAATTTTAACTACTTTGTTTTTCAAAAATATATGAAATGCTTTTTGATTATGTGAACTTATGAAGGTCATTTTAGGTTAACCAATGAGATCTTAATCTTAAGTAACCTCTTTAAATGAAGTTCACTGCTTTTACGTTTTTTAATGATACTGTCATTTTAAAATTCTGCCAAACAGAAGTAAGGCACCCGTTGCACTGGTTTTGCTGGCACTAAATCTTTTGATTTTCTGCCAAAACATGTGAAATCTTACTTTAACAATTACAAACAAAAGCAAAAAGCAGAATTTTAAATTAAATTTAAGAAAGCCTTGGTAAAATATGTGTCTGGCGAGATATTTGAAAAAATAAAATGTGATCAGTAAAATATGGTCATTCGATATCCCATTTTAAATGTATATTGATATTAGGATATTTAAAATCTAAGGTAATTTGTTTGAGTAAATATTAATTCTATTTATCAATTATAGTAGTACCTACTCAAAATTGGAGAGTTTAAGTTTTATAATTTCTAGTAAATTCTAATACAAGAGAACCTTCACCTTTCATATAATATATATCACATAGATTTTTTGCCTCCCTTTTTCTCTGACAGGTCAGTTCATCGTTTCAGCAGAATATTCTGTATGGATCTCCTCTCTTAAGATGAGACCCAGTTAGTGTCACCTGGTCAAAGCCATGGTGGAACACTGGTGACAAACTAAATATGAGAGGAGATGGATCTGTATAATGTGTTACATAAGATCCTAAAGTCCAGGACTTTAATACTCTCTAACACTCAATACCGTCAACTCTCCAGAGCAGTGATGAATATGGAAATAGCT
The DNA here is from genome assembly GCF_000325575.1 of Pteropus alecto. Lineage (NCBI taxonomy): Eukaryota > Metazoa > Chordata > Mammalia > Chiroptera > Pteropodidae > Pteropus > Pteropus alecto. Next base: position 14,116,843 of record NW_006494613.1, read on the forward strand.
GAAAGACTCTCCCATCTAAGCAATAGAGAAGGGAGTCATTGATGTTAGGGTTGAAACTTGTAGGTTAGATGAGGCACTGGCATATAGTGGTAAGCAAACAGGCTTTATTTTTGCATACAGTTACAACTGATAAGTTCTATAAAGAAAAGGTGTACAACAGTAGTACCCCCTTATCCATGGGGGATACATTTCAAGACCCCCAGTGGATGCCTGAAACCATAGTTGGTACCAAACCCTGTATATACTGTTTTTTTTTCCTGTACATACCTACCTGTGATAAAGTTTATAAGTTAGGCACAGTAAGAGATTAACAACTAATAATAAAATAGAAGAATTATAATAATATATTGTAATAAAAGTTATGTGGTCTCTCTCAAAATATTTTTATTGGACTGTACTCACCCTTCTTGTGATGATGTGAAATGATACAATGCTCACGTGATAAGATGAAGTGAGGTGGATACACTGGACAAAGGGATGGTCCACGTCCTGGGAGGGAAGGTGCAAGACTGCACAAGATATCATGCTTTTCAGAATGGTGTGTAATTTAAAACTTATGAATTGTTTATTTCTGGAATTTTCCATCTGATATTTTTGGACTGCAGTTAACCGTGGATAAACTGAAACTGTGGAAAGTGAAACTGGGGATAAGAGGGGGATTACTGTAAGATGGGGCTAATAAGAGGCTTTTGCCTATTTTTGAATTCTTGGGCAAGTTGAACTCTGCTAAGATTCTTTGGTTTAGTTTGAACACATTGAATTCAAGGTGACTTTCCTTATCCAAGGAGAGATCTTAAAGATGGGATTTACAGAATCCAGAGATCAAAAGTGAGATGTGGTCATCAGAGCTGTATGGATGGTATTTGAAGCCATGTGTGTGAATGAGCTCACAGAGAGAAATAATAGAGTGGGAAAAGAAAAGGACTTAGAAGTGAAGCTTCAGAAACTCCACAGTTAAATGGCCTTGTAGGAAAGGTTGTGTCTTCAAATGAAGTCTGAGAAGGATCAGTTATTAAAGAGGTTGGAGAAAACCAAGGAACTGTGGTGTCACAGAAGACATGGGAAGGGAATATTTTAGGATGGTGTGAATGGTAACTGGTATCACAAGCAAGCCACTGAGTTACACGGAGGTTTTTGGTGACTTTAAGCAGAGCTATTTTGTTGTAGTGATGGGAGCAGGAGTCAGAGTGGAGTAGTTTGAAGAGTGAGAGGCAAAGAAATAGAGCCAGTAAGTATAGATAATTTATAAAGGAGAAGGAAAGATATGGGTGGGAGCTGGAGACGTGTTGTGTATTGAAGGTGAGGATTTTTTTAAAATGATGAGAGTTTGGCATGTTTAAAATCTGATGAGACATGCATTTGAAAGGAAGAGATAAATCTACAAAAGAAGGAGGGGATAATGTATAAAATAAGATTCCAAAAAGGAAAGGAAGAACAAGATTCAAAGCACAAGGAAGGGGGTTCCTTTATGTAGGAGCTTTGGGGTAGGAGGAAAGTTCATCTGTTGAGAATACCTTGGGGGTAGTTGGAGATGAAAGGTAAATGGAGGTCTAAAATAGTAGCTTCTTAGAGTGGTAGACTGAATTGGCCTACGGAATCATTTGAGTGTGCCAATTATGGATGACCACTAGTCTGTACTTTTGTTCTGCAGTGTTTATCTGTGTGGAAGGCATGGAGAACACAATTAGTATGAAAACAGGCTCATTTTCTGGCACCAGTAAGGATAAAATAGTACGGTACAGAGAAGTGAAAAGAAAATATAGAGAAGAAAGAGAAGTAGTTCTATCAGTAGATATTAATAGGCATACAACATTGCTCTATGCACTTGTGAAAATTTGTGCATGTATATGGGTATATGTAATGTCCTAATAACTAAGGTACATATTAACCATATTAACAGTTTATTAATATATATTTCCCTAACTGGAGTTTACTAAAATTAACCAGTGCCTGTTTTGGTTACACCAAAGTTGAAATGTTCTAAATACTCTCTAATCACTGTTGCCAGTGATTCAATATGTGTGTGTTATGTTTTAGTATCCGGAAGGTTTAGTTATTTTATTGGAATGCTCTGTAGATGTATATAACTCATATTGCTCTGTAGATGTACATAACTCAACCATGTATCAGGTACTATGATAAGTCCTTTACCTGTTTTATCTAATTTAATCCATTGTCCTACAGGATATGTACCATTGTTCTCATTTTACAGATCAGGAAACTAAGATGAGAGAGATTAAATGGCTTGACTAAGTAAACATACCTAGTATGTACAAGTCACATTGGAATCTGGCCAGTCTGACTGTCAAGAGCCCATGTACTTAGCTATTCTAATATATACACATTATATTGCATCTGAGGATATGCATTTGGTATTCATTATAGCATTTGTGCACATCTATTCAATATAGCATACCAAAGAAGTTACTGACCAAGTAGAAGTGATTTTAAAAGACTCAGGGCAGCACAATAACTAAAGATGTTCATGAATATAAGAAAGTGAAAAGAAATCAAACTGAGCTATCAAAAATTCCCTATAAGAAGTGACTCTCAATGCTTTTATTTTTTCTAGCCCACTTGAATGGGATATACTTTTCTCAGAAGCAGTGGCCCACTGTAGTGGTTATTCACAAGAGTTATGATGATTACAACCAGTAGAAGTTATTTTATGTTATTTATCTTGTGTTCTTGCAGAAAGATATAGAATGTTTTAGACGAGTATCCTGAGTGATTAAATTTTAAAGGTTCAGTCTCAGTGGCATTCAGATTTAACCTTGAAGATCTGGAAATCTTAGTAATCCAGAGTACAATGGATATGCATTTAGATTTGATTATCTGTCCTTTTACCGTGCTTTGAAAATTCTTGCTAATGATATCTCAGGTTCTAGAACTCATTAGTAAAGTCTAAAATTTATATTCCATGCTCATGAGGGTGTGGTGAAATGGATATCTCATTTTCAGCTGGTGGGAATAAAAATCACCACAACTTTTCTGGACCATTATTCACCAAAATATATTAGAAATGTTAAAAATAATTTCTACCTTTTGACTTGATAATTTTCCTTATAGCATTAATTTCTGAGGAAATATAAATTTGGACATAGAACTTCATCATAACACCGATTTTAATTAATAAAAGGAATTAATCGAAAATGGAAAAGAAACTAGAACATCTAAAATAGTTTAAAGCTTCTCAGCTCTCATAAACTAAAATGTTATTCAGCTTTAAAAATGATGTTTTCAATAACTATATAATGACCAAGGAAAATAAAAAAATTAGGTAGAAAAATTTGTAACAGGATTACACAATTTTAATTAGGCTAGTCCATTCCCACTGTATTCACATAATTTTAGAGGAGGAAAGTGCTATAAAGAAAAATCAAATGAGCTGCTTCACTAGAAACAGGATTTCTTGATGATAATCCTTCGGAGCCATTCATATACTTCCAGAAGTCTGTGAATTCTCTGAAATTATTTGCAAAAAGTTATATTTGCATTTTCTTGATGAGCAGGTCTAACATCATTTGTTCATTTTTTGTTTTTATCAGATTCTCTTAAGAATTTCAAAACTTGCTAAACAAGCACAGCCCAACAACAATCCACACACCCCAAAAGGTTATGGACCTTTGCTGTAAGTCATTGTGATATAAGAAGCACTACCTGTTTTTTGCAAATAAAACGTTATTGGCATATGCCTATTTATATTTTCTGTGGCTGCTTTCATGATACAACAGCCATGTTGAGTGGTTGGGATGGAGAATGTGTGACATTAGCTGCTTTCTGGCCCTTTAAGAAAAAGTTTGTCAGCTCCTGTCCTAGATTCTCATTTATTCTTTATGACAACTCTGTGAGACAGGGACTGTTTTTATCTTCATTTTATTAATGATGCATCTGAGATTCAGAGAGGTTAATCAACTAACACCAAATCACACAGCTAAAAAAGGGAAATATACTAAGATGTTAATAGTGTTTATATGTGGGCAGTACAATGATGTATGATTTTTTTTCATCTATTACATTTGCTACAGTGAGCGTACATAGCTTAAATCAAGAGAGAAGAAAGTTGTGAAAAAATTTAGGTAGAAATGGGTTGTAAAAATCTTAAAACTCATTCATGCTTTTTTATTTTGATTTCTTACTGTGTCATCCTGTGTTTATGAACTTAAGAATGGATATGCAATTTTTGCTTCCCTTGTTGGCACTTAATTCTGACTGTGTAGTCCCTTAACTCTTGATTTTATGAAAAAAAAAATGAAATTATTCTATCGACAGTTTCTTAAAAATTATATTATCTGAAGCCATTTTGTCTTTTAACTCTTGAGATTTGTCTTTTATATTTTGAAGTTAACTTCAACAACTGTTAAGTGTTCATAGTAGATGCTTATAAAACGCTGCATATGTATCTGTCTGACAGTATGTAATTTTTCTTAATATCAAGTGAATTACCTTTAATTATTTTAGGCATAGACCTAGATAAAGTATGATAAAAGTGTTGTAGAAAGTATTGCCAAAAGAAAAAAATTGGCTCGGTACTATGTGAAACGCTTCACCCTAATGATTATAGGGAATTTAGGAGGAAAGGGTCACAACTCCTGCTCTCAAGGAGCTGAATCATCTAGTAAGGGAGAAAAGTTTTATCTGACTACTGTGTTGACTGTTATGACCTTGGTCCAAACCACAGCCATCTTTCTCCTGAATTATTTTATTTCCCTGCTTCCAGTTTTTCACAGTTTATTCTCCACACAGCCAAGGGTAGTCCTTTTAAAGAAGTGAGTGAGCTCTCTTCTAAACCTTCCATGATTTTCTATCTCAAAGTCAAAGCCCACATTCTTAAAATGGACTGCAGGGACTTTGTGATCTGGTCCCTGTCTAGCTCTTTGACTTGTCTCTCATTACTCTGTGCTTCCACTACTTACCATTTTTGCCCCTCTTTCAACTTGAATAAGTATGTTATTGTCTCTTGGCCTTTGCACTTGGCTTTTGTTTTGTCAGCCAGAAATACTTTTCATTTGGATATGTGTATGTTTGCTCTAGAACTCTCTTCCAGTTTCCTTTTATAAAAGAAATGGAGGCCTTCTCTGAACATTTCAGATAAAGTATACAGTAGCATCCCACCTCTAGTACTCCCTTACCTTGTGTTGTATTGGTTTTTAAGGTACTTAACACCATCCAGTATTTATTTGTACCTTACTAAGCATCAGGGTACTTGTATTCAATAAGGTTTGAATAAATGAATGAGTAAATATCAATAATTCCTAAAACAGTGAAACTGGTGAGTAGTGCCACCACAACAATATATATATTAATTTTTTTTTTCAATTACAGTTGACATTCAATGTTTTCTATTTCAGGTGCACAGCATAGTGGTTAGGTATTTATATAATAAAACAATGTATATTAAGTCTTCTGAAAGTTCACTCGGAGAGACTACAGTATTTCTAATAGAGATAATTTGGGAAAGTTTTAGTGGATGAAATAACTTTGAATTGAGTCTTACAGAATCGTTAGTATAAAATACAGGCATAAAAAAGGAAGTGGTATAGGTAGGACGACATTATAAGGAGAGTGGATAATTTGTGAAAAGGTGGACGGCATGGTGTATTTATGATTGGGGGTAGTTAATTGTCTAGAGTCATGGTTCTTCAAAGCGTGCTTACCCAGCCTGGTGGTAGGAGCACCCCCAGGACACCTCAGTAATGTCAATTCTTGGCTCCACCTCAGTTTTGCAGGATCCAAAACTTGGGCTGGGGCCCAGCAGTCTCTGTTTTTCATAAGCTTTCCAGGTGATTCTGATGCATACCAAAGGTATACACTGGACTACAACGTGTACTCAGAAAAGTAAGTATTTGTGAGTATTATAATTAGAAAAATAGATTGGTCCAGATCTTCGCTTAGGAGTTTGAATTTCGTAGGAAGATCTGAAGGTTTAAGGGCAAAGCAGTGCCATCATTAGTCATAAATTTTGTTTTAAGCTGGACAAAAGGAGGTAAAGAACGAAAGCCTAGATAAAAAAAGGAAACAATTGCAGTATTTCAGCAAGAGAGTAATTGAGGGCCTAGCTGGGTAGTGGCAGTGAAAATGAAGGGACAGGAACAGTTTCAATAAAATATGGAAATGAAATGTTTAGCATCTAGTTGAATGTGGAAACAAGGCACAAAGAATTTTATGAAATTGCATTATTAGGTTTCTAGTGTAAATGTCTGGGAATATGGTGGTAGTATTAACAGTAAATGGTAGAAGAGACAATTAAAGGATCAGTAGTAGAGTTTTGACTATTGGTTTGAAGAGTTAGTACATTCTAAAAAAAAAGGAACAGAGATTGTTAATGGACATTTTTATTAATCTTGAGGATACTCATTCCTATTTAAGAACAATGCATTTTCAGGTAACTGAAGAGAAAGTTTATTGAAATACAGGACTCAAAATTTCTTTCCTCTTTTTAGCAATACTTCAGTACTTAGAGTATATGGCTTTTTAACAGAGGCTGCTTCTGTTGAGAATTAATTTACCTATGATAATTTTTGAGTTTAAAATTTCCTTTCAGGTTTTAATTTGGGAACAGGGGACCAAATGTCAATAAAAATAATAATGTATCAAAGTTGATCAAATAAATTGTCTCCTATTTTCACATTCATAAAGAGAAATTAAAGTCTAAAGTCCAAAGAAGTTAAGATCCCAAAGTCCTCCCTTTCCAGGATATTGCTTAATCAGAGCCAATGGGTCTCTCATATGCCTCCATGGTTAGAGGTGGGGATTTTTTAGGAGCTGTAGCTTGGATGTTTTCCTCTGATTGAGAGTGTCTTCTTTTGTACTTCTAAAACATTATTATTTAACCTCCAATCTCTTGTGTGTCTTAACCTTTTTTAAGACTCCAGAAGGTCAGTAGGGCAAACATTTATTACTCTGCCCAGCCCAGTACCCACTAAATTTAAAAACACTAGTAATTCCTTGAATTTAGTACATAGTAGAGTTGACTGACATGACTTTTGCCAGTAGGATTTAGTGATATCAGAGGGAATATGGTGCAGAAAAACAGGGTACTAAGTCAGTTTTTGTTTCAACTTCGCCAGAGTACCAGTCAGTTGTGCCAACTGCCAAAGCCTATAACTTGTACTTAAGTTTTATTGGGAAAATTCAAGTGGTTAATTGAGCCACTGTATGCTTACTGTATTTTTTGTGGGGTAGGAGCACTTAACCTGAATATACCTACTTTCTTGAATATACCTAATTCAGTTGTATCTGAATTCTGTCTTGCATAGTTTAAAAATTTCCATGGCTGGCAGCCCCTGGCACCAGGTCTTACTTAATGTTTCCTTCTTCAGATTTCCTTCATATTAGGTTTGAATATCCATTTGTTTTGTGCTGTCCTAGTACTTGTGTGCTGCAGTAGGTGTGGATTCCATTTAGCGGCTCAGCTTTTCTATATTGCCTCTTGTAAAGAGTTCATTACTTAACTTAGTGTAGTGCACAGTCTCCTCAGCCTCAGTGTTCTGTCCTTGTCTCTGGATTTCTCTGCCCCCAACCTTGTGCTCAGTCATTTTTAGTCATATATTAACTTGGCTTTTGCCACTCCGCCCGAAATTTTTAGGCCTATTGAGCCAAAATCGTAAAAGCACTGCTGTCGTGCCCCATATTTGTATTATTTGTATAATAACCATAAATTGGTACCTGAAATAAAGCTGCTTTTAATGTTTCTGATGGCTGCTCACATAGGAGGCCAGTGAAGACAATATTTCTGCTGTCACTTATTCATCTAGATCTTTTCTCACTCTTCTTTTAACTATTCTAGGCCATAGATAATTTGTTCTACTTCATTGGCAGTGTAAACATTCCTTTTTGTCATATTCCTTTCAGCAACAGTAGGATATGCTATTTCAGATAAACATATTTGGGTTTTGTTTTTGTTTACATTTTAGCCTATTCTTAAGTTGGCCACTCCTGTCTTCCTTTTCCTCTCTTTGCTTTTGGGCCCAGGTTTTAATATTCTTGATTATCTCTTATAAGATCTCCCATAAAGTCAGAAATGAAAGTCAGAGAATTCTGAGTTCATCAAAAAGTATTCATTATCAAATAGATTTTGCCTACTCTCACCTCATGACTTAAGAAAATCTTACCAGCTCGACATCAAACCTAGGACTGACCTCCTGTTTTCTTTTTCTTTAGTGTTGCTTTTCCTTATTCACTCCCAGAGGACTAACCTTGAGTTCTTGGGGCTCTTTCCTTTGTGGTACCATGTCATACCGTACATTGCCTTCTGTAATAACTACACATGGTCTCTGACTTAACAGTGGTTCCACTTACGATATTTCAATGTCAGGACAGTGCAAAAGCACTATGCATTCAGTAGCAATCGTACTACTTTGAACTTTGAATTTTGGTCTTTTCCTGGACTAGAAGTATGTGGTCAGAGACTTTCTTGTGATGCTGGGTAGCAGCAGCTAGCCACAGCTTCCAGTCAGCCATGCGATCATGAGAGTAAACAACCAAGTCTACAGTGTACTGCGTTGCCACTGCTTTTTGGATATTGTGTTTTGTGTTTTGGCATCTCATCATGTCTACAAAATGGCCCATCTCTGTGCCAGTGTGCTTTCAGTTTTGTATGTTAATGGTGAGTACCCACACAACCATTCTGTTTTTTACTTTCAGTGCAGTATTCAATAAATTACATGAGGTCCTCGGTACTTTACTATAAAATAGGATTTTGCCCAATGTAGGTTAATGTAAGTGTTCTGTGCATGTTTAAGGTAGGCTAGGCTAAGCTAAGCTGTGGTATTTGGTAGGTTAGGTGACTAAATGCATTTCCGATTTATAGTATTTTCAACTTACAATCAGTTTATCTCAATGTAACTCCATTGTAAGTCAAAGAGCATCTGTAGTCATTTGAAGTGTATCTGAAATACTTCAGATATTTTAAGGTAATCTAGCTGCTTTTTACCTTTCAAATCTGTACAGACTTTATGTTGCCTTACATAGCAATCTCAGTTTTCAAGGTGTGGTTTTTTTTTTGTTTTTGTTTTTTTTTTCATTTGCTCTTATGGACTTTCTATTTCCTTAAAAGAGCATCTTGCCATAGTTGGATTTCCAGTCTGGTTCACTCCAATTTCCATCCTACAGTTACCTTCTATCCCTCTGTTAGGTACCTTTGGCACCAGTTACCCTTCCTTTCTAATGAGTAACAACTAAAATACCTCCCCACCCCTATTCTATTTTTAAGAACAGATAGTTCTGGTCTATATATTTTTTTCATATCTGTCTAGTCTAGTTTCTAAAAATGAAGTTATTCTTAAGGAATTCCCTCTCTTCTTTCTTAATCAACATGACCTCCTTTTATTTTTTTAACCCTCCAACTGTTATTTTAATTGCAAGTGTATCATCATTTAAAAAAAAAAATTAATTCTTGAGACTGAGCAAACCTGGTACCTAAAATTAGTGCTTGAGGCACAGACCTTTAAATTTTCCCTTTTGGTCTTTGAATTTGTAATAATTTCATTTTTTCTTCTGCCTTAGCCTAAAAAACTGATTTATGCCCTATATAATAAGGAACCTGACCCTTCTTTATCTGTTCACTTGATAAAATTTATCGGCCATCTTCATTGAGCTCAGAGGAAATCTTGACATCTACAGCTTTGATTAGATTTATGTACTTACCAATCTCAGAAGCTACTTGAGACCATATCATGACAGTGACTCTAGAAGCTTTTGGACAAGTAACATGAATCTAAGAGCTGCTCTTTGAGAACAGAATTAATAAGAGAGGGACTGAATTAGCTCAGCTGAATTAAGCTAAAACTAATGATTTAAAGGCTAAACGTTCACATACTAGTGTTATAAGACCTATATATGGAACTTAACCAACTTTTCAATTTATTCTTCTTGGCTTGTAGTCTTTGTCGAAAAACCAGACAGAAGGAACAAAAAAAGTTTCCACCTACTAGTGTCTAAAAAACCTATGCGACTAGAAGACATTTAAAAAAATGAATAAAGTAACCAGTGCCTCAGCTAAACTTACAATACTCTGAGTGGCCAGGCCATTCTAAATTGAAGTCAGATACAGAGTTCTGCTTAGGCCATGCTAGTTGAGACATTATCATGTACACACACATCTGTGGATACTACTAGCTGCAGGTACACAGAGTTTTCTTTAGTCCACATTTCCATTTGATGTTAATATACATTTACGTATGCATATATTTTGGCGTTCCCTTGTCTCTGTGTCAATTTTAATGTTTATGAGGGAAGCGTTAAATATTTACTCTCTCTAGTGAGTCTGGAATCTCATGAAAAATTGGCAGGGATCAAAATTTATCTAAACTCTTAAAAATGAGCTTACTCTTACCTTCTTTGTATCTACTTAAGAAAGTTGGGTCTTTAAGCATATACTCAGGCAGCCATGTGGAGGACCCTGGCCTGCGTCATACTATATGGATGCAGGAAACTGAAGGAGGAGTTGAGAACCTTCTGGGTGTGATATTGTAATGGATATTCCGGCTATGGTTAGTAGCTTCCATTAGATGATCACGGAGATTCCTTTTAATAGTAAGATTATAAGGAATATTAAATTTGGGATGCTTATTCTGTTTTCTATTTTGTAAAAAAAGATTAGCTTATTACATTCATAGAACATATTAAACACCTTAATGTTACAGTAATATTAAGCTGTAGTGAGCTTAAATAGTATGCTTTATTGAGACCCCCAAAAGAACTGGGTTTTAGGTTGCTTGCTACTAAAGATTATGCCCTTTGCAGATTCCCAACAATTTTAACTTATTAGAATCTACTTCTAAACCATTTTGATGGTTTTTAAAATATAACTTTAATTATAGATTTTCTTTCAATGATTATCCTGATAGAAAAAGTCAAATGGTAAGTGACTCTTCCTATCTTGAACAAAGCTTTTCTTTATCATCTTGATTCCAGTGTAAAACTGGAAGGAAAAAAAAAAGATTCTTCAGGTATCTGTTTAAACATGAAGTGTTTTATTGGTATTGCTGTATCTAGGATATGCTTCATTTGTCAATGAGTATTGAGCTAAATAGTTGAAACTCAGCGGTAGCTCTGAATAGACTGAGAGTGGCCTGTCTTCTTGCCAAAAGTGAGCGCAATTTGTTGTAATTAATCACACTTGGAGACAAATCATTAAGCAGTGCAGACTGATGCAATGAAATAGTTACCAAAGTAAGATTACCTCACCATTTTCTTAAAGTGTGTTGGTAATAATAGTTCTTGTTTGTTAGGTGTCAGGAATTACCCTAGATTTTCATATATAGTTTACTTAGTTCTTCAGTAGTTCTGTGATTAAATGTTAAATTCACTTTGTAGAAAAGTTAGATTGAGAAGTATAATAACTTTGCTAATATTACAGTTAGTAAATGACAAAGCCAGGTCTAATTCCAAAATCTATACTTTTTCCACAGTGCTGCCAAGGTACCTGCTTCATTTTTCCATCCGACTCTTAAAAAATATCCATAGGCAAGGATAGATCTTGCTGTGTAATCAGGTAAC
>NW_006494613.1:14128376-14150563 GCF_000325575.1 Pteropus alecto
CCTCCAGAAAAAATGAGAACATTGAAATTTGAGGGGAAGAGTTGGAACAAAATAATTTATTTTTAAATTTTAAAAAAATTGAGCTAATTTTTATACTTGGAGAAAACAGTACAGTTATCAAGAACAGGAAAATAACGGATATAGTATTCACTAAATTATAGACCTTATTAGAAATTTACCGGTTTATCCACTAATGCTTTTTCTATTCCAGGATATTATCTCTGATCTCATGTTGTATTTAGCTGTTATTTCCCTTTCGTCTCTTCTAGTCTGTAACAATTCTTCAGTTTTTCCTTGTCTTTGATGACCCTGACATGTTTGAAGAGTACTGATCAGTTTTCTTGTAGAATACTCTCTAATTTGATGATTTCTCATGATTGGAATGAGTTTATGCATTTTTTTGGCAAAAGTACCACAAAAATGCCATTGTGTCTTTCTTGGTGTATCATATCAAGAGATTTATGATAATGATGTGTTTTCTTGTCTTATTTCCCTTGATGGCTTGTTTAAGTTTGTGTGTGTGGGGGGGCAGGTTTCTCTGCTCTAAAGCTACTATTTCTTTGTAGTTGATAAATGTCTTGAGGGAGATACTTTGAGACAGCAGATCCTGCATCTGCTCAAACTTTCACATGTAATATTAGTGTTGATCCATGGATCTTGTCTGCAACAGTCATTACTCTGTATTTGTCTGATGGTGATTCTCTATTTCTTTTTTATCCTGCTATGTTCTTTATTGGCATTCTATTGTGAGGAAGAGCTGTCTCATCTCTAGCATTTATTTATTTGATTATTTATATCAGTATAGACTCATGGAAATTTATCTGGTTCTATGGATTAAAGTCCAATATTATCATTTATTTTGTTGCTTAAGTTGTTCCAGCTTTAGTCATTAGGAGCTCTTTCCACTTGGCTCCTGTGTTTCTGCATCCCATCGTTTTTTCAGCATTTCATTACTTTATGACACCACAGAATGTTCCAGTCTCCTTGTATTTTCCCTGCACCAGCCCTGCTAGGGGAGGGCTATAGGAGCCCAAGTTCCCTTTTTTGGAGAATAGTGTTTAGAAACCAAGATTTTGCCCCTAAGTGTGCATAGTGCTCTTGGAATGTCATCACTCCTAGATCTTCTCAGTGGACAAAACTAGGGAATATTTGTGTGTGTGTGTGTGTGTGTGTGTGTGTGTGTACACACACATACAGTGGCTACATTTCAAGTGAATAACATAATCATACTGATGGGATGGGGAAAAGACTAACTTAATGTTTCTTACCGTGTTTATTTTAGCCACGTAGAAAACTAACACATTCATTGAATGTATAGATTTTGTTAATCTTTGTTCACCAGATTAATACAGGTATGCAATGTAGCCATTTTTTGAGTCTCTTATAATGGAAGGTAATAGTAATGTGTTTTCTGGTTTGTTAATCAGATTTAGAAAGTGGATGGATTCACTGTAAACAAATGATGAAATTAACATTAGTGAACAGCTTTACTGACGCCTGTGAACTCAGCGAGGTGTATAAAATATTGAAAGTTGATGACAGTGGGAGACTTCAAGGTGGAAAATGACAAGGATGTGAATGGGCAACCAATAGAAATGCAGTCATGCTTGATACTGTGTTAATGATCTAGTTTATTATTACTTGGATTTAGAAATCAAGAGGATTGTTTGCTCAGTGACAAATTTGTGTTTGGCAGTCTTCATTGTTGTGTTAGAAAAAATGAGAGCTATCAGTTAAGAAACAGATAACTGTATTTTATTTGACCACATTATATTTTTGGGGTTCTTTAACTGCTACATTTCTATTATTTTTATGCATTTGTGTATTTGTCAGCTCCAGTTACCATAACAAAATATCAAATTTGGTAGCTTGAACAACAGAAATTTATTTTCTCACGGTTCTGGAGGCTGGAAGTTTGAGATCAGGATGTCAGCATGGGCAGGTTCTAGTGAAGTCTCTCTTCCTGGCTTGCAGACATCTGCCTTCTCTTTGGGCATCACCATGGCCCATGGTGGGGTGGGGAGGGGGTGGAGTGGGAAGTGGTGAGGGAGGGTGGGGTGGGAGGGAGTGGGGAAGGTAGAATGGAAGGAGGAGGAGATCTTTTCCTCTTACAAGGCTACCAGTCTTGTCTGAGTAGGACCCCTAACCTACAACATCATTTAGCTTAATTCTCCCCTCAAAACTCGATCTCCAAATATAGTCACATTGGGTGTGAAGACTTTAACACATAAATTTTAGGGGGATACATTTCAGTCTATAGTAATTTAAATGATACATTTTAGCGTCCCTAAACAATGAATGTAATTTTAACTTAATAAGTTTACATTTAGTTTCTATTTTAACAGTTTTATTTCTCCTTCTTAATTCCCCCCTCCCCCACTTCCACCCCTGACCTATGGATGTTGCTGTTTCCCCTTAAGAACTGAATCTCTCAAGGCGGGGCATGCACCCAGGGCCTGGCGCCCCCAGGGTGTGATATTTTGACAGTTTTAACAGAGAATAAATCTGTGTTCATTCTCACAGTAATTTGCCTTGGTAAATTAAGGTATGACAGTGTATAGTATATGCTATATCCCTTATGGTAAATTGCATTGCAGTAATGTTTGTTATGACCTTCAAAATGGAAAAAAAAAAAAAAAAAAAAGGTTCCTACCAATCCCTAATGGACTGCTGATCTTGAGTCTCTGTTTCTTAGACCTATTTCTTGGAGAATTTAGAACTGTAGTAAATAGTTGATTTTAAAGGTCCCGGTAAATACTATTTCTTTGTTTGCAGCAACTTCAACGTGATTCTGACCATTATGTTAAATCTGTTACTTAATAGAATATAAAAGAAAAGGAAAAATGAAAGATGTGTTGCTCACTGTCCTATGGCCAGGTAGAGCACATGCAGATTATGATGTTGTGTTATTAGCTCTTATTAGCTGAGTGCTTATGATAGCACTTATAGCATAGGAGAAAAAATTCAAAGTAAAAGGATAATGTAATGTATAGTATTACATATTTTAAGGAACATATTTAAAAGAAATAATGTTATGGTGGTATGTTAATATTATAGTGAATTAGCAGTGTCTGGTGTGACATTAAATAGTGTAAGAAGATATGTAAATTTCAGTCAACTTTGTTTATGTCCCTTCAAGGGTATTGTGGCTAACATATTGTAAGTGTTGTCAACAAGGACTTTTATTGTGTTAGATTTGGGCTCAGGAAAATCAGGCTGGGTATTAGTAGCTAAATGTTGGTGAGTTACGGAAAGCTATAATGAAAATGGAAGCTGAAAAAGTAGGAAGCTTCTCTTCTAAGGAGATAAACCCAGCCCCCAAATAGGAAACGAATAAGGTTGTAAGTAGACATGGATTAGGGCAAACTATTTGGGACTGAGAACAGGAAAAATGTGAGACTGTCAGGTGCCTGTTTTTTATGTGGTACTAATATAGTGTTGTGTGGCCAAAAAGAGACAATTAAGCTGGTCGGTCAGATACTTTCGTCAAAAGTATGTTACATAAAAGAATGTTTATCTAACATTCTTTTTTTGGCCTATAGTGCTTTAGAAAAGTCTGTCCTACTCGGGGTTATCATAGTTAGTAGTAATTTTTACTTTCCAGATAATAAGGGCTATAAGATCTGGAAGGGATACAAGTACACAGAAATAATACTCTCTAGCTTTCTTTTTTACTGGCACATGGTCCTAGAAACATTGGAGACATATGCCAGCTACCTGGTATTGCAATTTGTCAAAGAACTATGAAGGGTATGACAGTTTATCTAAAGCCTGCCACAATATCATGGGTGCTGGCAGAAAACATGAAACTCGTAGGTGAGAGATAAAGGACTTTATTATTCATGGCACAGCAAGCAGCATGAGCTTCAAAGTTCACGATGGTTCCCTTTGCCCCTCAAGTCTCATAAATGTATTGGGAATGGCTCAAGCAGATTCTTCACTCAAAGTAGGTTTTAATCACAGCCCAGGAACCCCAAACTTAGGGAACCCTAATCTCTTGTAAGGTCTGCAAGCATATCAGCCTAACCTTTGCTCCAGAGGAAGACGACATCTCGATTTTTCTGGACAGAAAATAGACTCACTGGTCTTGAGGGAGACATCATCTTTATTTTTCAAGGCTGTTTCTTATAAATATATTTGAAAAGATGAAGGCAGTCAGAGCCTCTCTTTGAAAAGCTATAGAAATACAAGAGACTGGAAAATTATCTCCCAACGGGAAGTGATTAGTATGAGAAGTCCTTAAGCTCTGAATATTCTTGGCTTTTTCCTTCTGCTCTAGTTTTCCCAGCTTTTAAATCAGTGTTGGAAAACTTTTTCTGTAAAGGGGCAGATGTTAAACATTTTACGTTTTGTGAGCTTTATGATTTCTGTCATTACTATTCAACTCAGCTGTTGTAGCCAGAAAGCAACCATAGGTAATATGTAAATGATGAACCTGGGTATGTTCTCATAAAACTTTATGGACATTGAAATTTGAATTTCATATGATTTTCACACATCACAAAATATTTTTTTCAACCATTTAAAAATATAACATCCATTCTTAGCTCATGGGTTGTACAGAAACAGGCAACAGGCCAAATTTGGCTTGTAGGCCATAATTTGCCAATATGTTTTATATGATGATTTTTGAAAATATACAGCAGTCTGGCATAATTTTATAGATCATAATTTTATAGGTATACGTTTTTAGATATATATTATAGGTCAATATTTTATAGCAATTGATAGTTCTAAAATGTTTTCTCAAATTATCCCAAGGTAAGCATTAGTGTCTCCATTTTATTGTGAGGAAACTAATGCATAGAGAAGGAAGATGACCTATCCAATTCATAAAACAAGTGACAGAGCCAAGACTATGATATGGACTATTTTCTCCATAATATAGTACAGTTTAAATTTTCATAATGAGAACATCATGTCACTATATCTTTAATTCTCACTTGTTGCCAGAATGCTTAGAGTTCAGTCTTACAAATAATGATAATAATAATGCATAATCATTTCTGATTTTCTTTATGACTATATTTTGCTGTCTAGCTGTTTTAATATTTGATAACTGGTATTTTGACAAGCATGATATAGGAGGTGAAGAGTATGCATGTTACAAAGTTTGGTAAAGATTTAGCAGCTGAACAGTACAGTCATTCATATAATGTTCTTTTCCACATTTTTAAAGATAATGGTTAATTTTCAGATGTTTACCATGAAAACAAACAATATGGAGCTCCCACCCAATCATGTGTGTTCATGCTTAACTAATATTATATTATGTATTATGTAGTACATTTAAATGTATTATGTAGTACATTTTATCCAAGTTTAAAAAAAAATGTACTTTTGGATTGCTTTCCTATCAGGTGGTTGAAGATTATGCTGGAAGATGGCAGGTGCCTTTGCCACAGCTTCAAGTTCTTCAGACTGCACTTTGCTGTTTTACATCAGCCAGCACATCATTCCCAGATGAATGTGAGCACGTACAATATGTTTTGAGTAGCCTTGCTTTGTAAGTACTCTTCTTATAAAGTATTATTTTTCTTGATGTATTTGAGAATTGGTTTTTATTTTCTCTGTAGAAGGTACCTTTCCTAAAGTCTTCCCTCAAAAAGGCCATCATAGTTAACAGAAGGGGTCCCTAACCCCCGGACCGGGACCAGTACTAGTTTATGTCCTCTCAGGAGCTGGGCAGCACAGGATGAGGTCAGCAGTGGGCGAGCGAGCAAAGCTTCATCTGTATTTGAAGCCGCTCCCCAGCTAGCATCACCGCCTCAGCTCCACCTCAGATCATCAGGCATTAGATTCTCACAGGAACACTGGTCCCTGGTGCCAAAAAGGTTGGGGACCACTGAACAGAAGGACCTTAAATTGGCCAGAAAAAGGTTAGGAAACTCCTTGTTTTAAAAAATACTTGTAGAGGACTTTGAGTTAAAGATCATAAACTGAGCACTTGGGTTTATCCTTTTTACCCTCCTATAATTAGTGAAAAGAATTGACAGAAAAAAAAGAACACCCAAGAAAATTCACAGTGAAGGGTTTAGCAGAAGCTTTTGCAGATCTCATCAGGCTCCTTAAAAAGTTTGAAAATATGGACTCCAACACCAAAAGGTTTTCATTAATAGAGAGGAATGTGCATTTTATGCTTACAGGCAAATCTATGAAGAAAAAAGAAATAAACCAAACAAACTACCATGGACATATTTCTGAAGAGTGAGATCCTGAAGAAATGACTCAGGCAGGTCCACCTGGAGATATTCCAGAAGTCATAGTTATCACAGGAGATGACAGCTCTATGTGTGTTATTGCCCCTGAAGACTGTCCATTGAGATAAGATGTGGAAGTGAGAGATAGTGATATTGATAATCCTGACCCTCTTTAGGCCTACACTAATGTGCATGTTTGTGTCTTAGTTTTTAACAAAGAATATTTAAATAGTAAATAAATAAATAAAAATTTAAAAATATAAAACTTATAGAATATGGATATTAAGAAAATATTTTTGTACAACTGTTCAATGTCTTTGTGTTTTAAGCTAAATATTATTACAAAAGAGTTAAGTTAAAAAACACAAAGTTTATACAGTAAAAATGTTACAGTAAGCAAAGGTTAATTTATTATTAAAGAAAGAAAAACATTTTTTAAATTTAGCATAGCCTAAATGTACAGTGTTTATAAAGCTTATAGTACTGTACAGTAATAATCCTAGGCCTTCACATTCAGTCACTACTCACTCAGTAACTCACCTAGAGCAACTTCCAGTCCTACAAGCTCCATTTATGCTAAGTGCCCTATACAGGTGTACCATTTTTTATCTTTATTGCTGTATTTTTACTGTACCTTTTCTATTTTTAGATAGGTTTATATACACAAATACTTATGATTGTGTTTCAGTTGCCTACAGTATTCAGTATAGTAACATGCTGTATAGGCTTATAGCCTAGTAGCAATAAGGTATATATACTTTATAGTCTAGGTGTGTAGTAGATTATACCATCTAGGTTTATGTAAGTGCACTTTATAATGCTCTTACAATGTCAGAATCACCTATCAATGCATTTCTCAGGACATATTCCTATTTTTAAGCAACTCATGACTTATATGTAAAACATTTTTTAAAACAAAATTACCCTCTGCCTTGTAAAATAGGAAGATAGTCTGGCTTTACCCCCTCCCCCCAGAATCTTAGAGAGGTCTAGAATTTGAACTTGCAAGGTATGAACTAGAGAGTAGGGAATGATACTTTGGGACAATGCAGATAAAGAAGTTAATTGCAATTTTTCCATTCAGGCCAGTCACCAGGCCTTAGGGCCTAGAGTGAGGTGGGGAAACAGTATTGCTACTTTTTACGTTCTGTCAATTAAGGGTTCCTCTTTGAGACAGCTAGCTAACCACTTAATTATCCTGAAGAAAAAATTATCAGTCACCAAACTCTAGACATGTTCATAGGGCTCCCAATTAATTTGCTCATGGCCTTATTCTTAAATATTAATAGGTATTCAGGAATCATCAAACATATGAGGAATGCCTTTAACTTGAATAAAATACAGTGAAAACAAACAAAATATCTGGAAGTAATAGTGTTACTATTGGAGGGAAAAAAGCAAAATATAAAATTTATAATGAATATTTCAGAGAGAGTTGAGAAAATATGTATAACATTAAAACATCAACGTATCATGCTGTATGAAAGGAATAATGAGATACCAAAAATGAGTTTGAGGAAATTAAGAAAATACGATGGCTAAATTTTAACCTCTTTCTGTAGGAAGGTTGGAAAGTAAAGTTGAAGAAATAATGAAGAATGTAAACCAAAACCAAAGAGAAGGAATGTATCATTAAAAATAATAATAATAATAATAATAATAATAATAATAATAATAATATGGTGGTTCTAATTAGAGTGCCAGAAAAGAATTTAGAGAAAATACACTGGAGGAAATTTTTGAAGATGTAATAAAAGAATTCCACAGAACTGAAAGTCATGGGTTTCCAGGCTGAAAGAGACCAAGAAATGCTCAGCACAATGAATATGAAAGATACTCAACTAAATACATCATTTTGCTAATTCAAAATATCAAAAATGAAGAAAAGACTTAAATACCTTCTAGAGAGGAAAAACTAGGTTACCTGTAGAGGAACAAACATCAGATTGATTTCAGTCTTTATAAAACCAACAGTGGGTGATAGACTATAATTAATCAGTGTCTTTAAAGATTTGAGGGGAAATTACTTTCAATGTAGAATTTTACACTCAAACTGTCAGTGAAGTATGGGAGTAGAAAGAACATTTCCAGTCATGAAAAGACCTAGAAGATTGACTTGTCCACATACCCTTTCTTGGGAAGTTATTAGAGAGGGTGCTCCAGGTGAGAGTATAATATAAAAAGTCAGATGACAGTGAACCTAGAAAACAGTAGTTTTTACTTTAGAGGGAAGAGAAGTCTCAGGATAGCAATAGGTTTTACAGATACGTCACTTCATAAGGGAAATATCCAGTAAAATTGGAGATTTGAGACTAACCTTGAGAATTTGGAACCATTAAAGGTAATGCTAAAAGACAAGGCAAAGGAAATAAAAAGGAAATTAGACACATCAGGAAAATTAAAAATAATCTGAACAGGAAAGGACACAGAGTCATAGAAACCTTAGATGTGCTCTGAATATTATTTATATAGTTTTCTTAATGTAAATGATGCTTATTGACTTTAAACTTAAAAGTACAAAAATAATTATAGAACAGAGGGAAATTATTAACTTTCAATGTAAGAGTATTTAATGGAACTTGTGAGTTGAAAGTGAAGTACAAGGGCACGGTATCCTTCCTTTAATTCTTATTTTACAAACTGGAGTATCAGTTGTACGTGAAACCATAAATAAAGAAGTAAAGTTACAAAGATAAATAATAGAGGAAATAATAATATTGAGAAGGTGGAATTGGTTGTGTGAGGAATTAAATTCTCCCATGCAGGAAGTCAAGAGATAATATTTTATTGCTTGCTAGCTTTTCTACTAATGCTCATGAAAATCAAGAAATAATAGCAAAGATTATTAAAAATATTCAAAGTTGTTAATTCTGAGGCATTGGACTAGCGAGAGAGAAGGTCGAAGGCTTTCTATGCACTTAGCATTTTTCAATCTTAAAGGTTTGTTAATTTCATATATATAAACTAGATTTTTTTTGTTTTATTTCTATATAAAAAATTGAAGAGTGTATGTACATTGTGCTTCTTTAAAAGTGTATTTGTATATATTTAACACTGTAGGAGGGAACTATGTGAGGAGATGGATATGTTAACCAGCTTCATTGTGATTATTATTTCACCATCTATATGTATATCAAGGCATCAAGTTGTACACCTTAACTATATACAATTTTTATTGGTCCATTATACCCCCCAATAAAGCTGAAAAAAATTGTAGGGGTGGGGAGGAGAGTTCAGAATATAACATTACTTAGATTTGTAAGAGCGAGACAGTTAAAGAGAACTATATTTTTACATTTAGTTTATCATGCCTAAATAAATATGGGAAATGTATTAGGACTTTTGTTATAATTGACAAATCTTACTCAAGCTAATTTAAACAAACAAACAAAGAGGCAGGGGGAGGGGATGCAGAGGGATTTATTAGATGACTAAACCATGGAAAATCAAGCATTAGTACTAGTTTCAGGATTTTCTGAATCCGGAGAACAAAATATTATCCAAAACTTTTCTCTCCCTTTCCATTTTTTCCCTTTTGGCTTCATTCTCTCAGGGCTGCTGACAGTTTTGGCATTAAACTTAGTTTATTAACCAAGGAAGAAGAGACCCCCTCCTTCCACCTTTAATACCCAGAATATTTGGAGGACTTGGGTCCAGCTGAGGTTATGTGTCTATTGCTTGGACTAATCACTGTTTGAAGAAAGTGTGGTAACATTTTTGTTTCAGTCTGATGACAGACCCACCTTGTGGCTAGGAGAAATGAGGAGACTGCATCAGCAGCCCCATCAGAACCATAGAAATATTGGAAGGATAAGCAGTTCCCTCAAGAAGTGAGTGAGGTAGCATGAAGAACTGGCTAGGTAGACAAACATAATAGATGTCCACTACAGGGAATATTTTTATATGTTGTTTTGAAAGCTTCCAAAATGATTTCAGTTAATCTCTACTGATTTCTGAGCAAAAAAAAAAGTATTACTAGAAATATATTATTTGTAAGCAAGAAGTATTATTCCTCTTTCAGTGCCTATATGGATTTTCTTCATTTATTCTATGATCTTTGTTAACTTTAATGTTGTAATGTGAAATTGCTTTTAAGGCTTACAAAAGTACTTTTAAAAAAAATTTAAGTCATTGGTTGACTTCCGTTTTATTGCTTGCTAGCTTTTCTACTACTGCTCATGAAAAGAATAACGTATTAAGCAGAAGCAAACCTTATCTAAGACAGTGTAGGCAGAAGAAAATTATCTTATAATTTATAGTAGTGTTTCTTATAAAGAAAAGATTTTGCATTGTTTGAATTTACTTTAACAACATTTAATTATATTTTTAATACCAAAAGAATGTGGTGGTACTATTAAAAGAGTAGTAGGTCTATAATTCTGTTTTATTTAAATAAATATATAAGCCAGAAAATTTATCTGACAATTATTCCATAGTTATTCATTCAGTCATTCTGTAAATCTCTGTGCTTGGTTTTAGGGATAAAGTAGAAAATAAGATACTTAAGTCCTTGTTCTTAAAGACTTTACAGAGCTAAAAGATAATAAGAGTCACATTATTGTGTAATTGTAATCATGAAAGAATTACAGGGTACAATGAGAAAGTCTAACAGGGAACTTGACTTGGTCTTGGAAGTCAGGGAAATGCTAGATGAACTAACACTTGAGCTGAGATCTGAAGAAATGGTAGCATTTAATTACATGAAGGAGCATTAGAGCCTCCCAGGGACTGCAAACAGAATGTTCAAGGTGCCTGGACAGGATGTCAGGATATTAATGGATTTCATTATAATTCATATCTATTTGTAGAATTCTTATTTATGATGTATATCATGTATTTTTAATTTTTAAATCATGACATACCTAAAATTTATAGATGAACTAAAGGATCAACTTAAGTAATATCTATAATATTCTCTATATAAGTGCATCTATCTATATAACATAGATATCTACATAACATATAAGTTTCTATATTCTGTGGTAGTCTGGACTATATGTCCACCTTCATAAAAGCCTATACCCAATTATACATTTATATATGAAGATCTGCCTTCTATAGGCTTGGAGACTCTAAAAACTACAGGTTTGTTCTTTACAGGGAAGGGAAATAGATTCTATTTTTATTCATTACTGTTTTTTAGATTTTATGGTAATGAATAGTCATATAGAGATTTGTCTTAAATCAACTATAATTTTAGCTGGGATGACCCTCCCTGTAAACTGTATTTTTGAAAGAAATGAAGATTTTGCTATGTGTGTATGTATGTATTTGCACAAAAAAGAACCTCAAATTAATTCCCTTTTATATATAAGAAGACTGAGGCCTGAGAATTTAGGAAAATTTTGCAAATCTGAGTTAAGTTCTGACTTTTTTCTTAGTGTTTTTGTGTTTTAGATTGGGTAAATAATTCCTAAGTTTTAAAAGTAGAACAAAGTTGAACACCTTGAAACTAAGTGGACCTTTAAGATAAATAACATAGACTTTACCAGTTTTACATAAAATTAAAGTAAACTTTAATGGTGCCTTCTCAGCCTCCTTTAGCCCAATGGAAAGTAAATGTTCATAGATTTCAGCATTCCAGGCACGGTTAAGTGTGAGACAGGCGGTATTTGCTTGGCAGCTATTAGGTCCACAAGGATTCACAGGGTCCACAGGAGGAGGGCACTAGTTCATCTAGTAGCGTTTAGCATATGTAGTGGCAAACACTAAAAGTGTATAGTATGCCAAACTGCCTATGAAAGAATACCAGAGGGCCTTCTTTTTCATGGAATCGAGTGGGTATAATCAGCCTCTTATTTAGAATGGCTACACATTCATGTGCTAGCCCACACATGTCGTGACCTAGAGACACTTTCCGATTATGTTGCTGAATTGTACTATATTTTGAACATAGAATTTGTGTCTAATTTCAGTCTCTGTTACAGCCAAGTTTTATTTGGTTGTATTTATAACTTGGGTCTAGACTTTAACTAATTTAGAAACAGCCAAGAAATCAGAGGAAGAAGGACTAATTGTAAAGGGCCATTTGTTTTTTAGGGGGAAGGTGGTGGTTTTGATTTGATTCCCTTACTAAATTCCTTAAACGTTGTTTTGTTTTTCTTTATCATTGCATTATAACATTTTGTTCCCAGGATTTGTTATAGCTAAAGTCAACATGAGAGAAACCTGTGTGCATTTATTTATACTGGCCATTTTAGAAACTCCAAATTTTATTTGGTGCTAGTTGTGACTAGAATCTTTTTCCCTGTAATTTTGGTCTTTATTGCTCCTTTTAATTTTGGAGTGAAGTAGTTGAGACTATAGTAATTTATGGCCAAAAAGAGGGATTATTAACTAGTATATTTGTGTTGGCAGAGATGAAAAGTGATCAGGTGATGACATACCCTATTCTCACCCATATTAATATAGTAAGTCCTCACTTAACATTGTTGATAGGTGACTTTAAGTGAAACGATGTATAATGATACCCGTTTTATCATAGGCTAATTGATATAAATAAGAATTAAATTCCTACAGCATCTCATCAACATTATAACAAAATTACATTGAACAAAACAATGTTATTTGAGGATTTGTATGTATCAGAATCTAGAGGGAGGTACATGTGTCATTTTTTAAAATGGTATTTGTTCTTCTAATATAACTAAAGGAAAGAGCTTGATAATTCTCTTAGTCATGGTACACACACAAAAAAAGTTAAAAAGCAGTAGACTAAAAGCTGTTCATATTGCTATGGACTTAATAGACATATACATAATATTCCATCCAAAGGCAACAAAATACACATTCTTCTCAAGCTCATGGGATAGATATATGTTAAGCCACAAAGCAAGTCTTAACAAATTTAAGATTGAAGTCATATCAAGCATCTTTTCTGACCACAGTTGTATGAAAAAAGAAATCAACTACAAGAAGGAAGCTGGAAAACTCACAAATATGTAGAGAATAAACAACATGCTACTAAACAACCAGTTAGTCAAAGAAGAAATCACAGAGAAATTAAAAAAAAAAAAAAACCTTGAAACAAATGAAAATGGGTATACAGTATAACACCACTTATGGAATGGAGCAAAAGCAATTCTATATAGCAATAAATGCCTATCTCAAGAAACAAGAAAGTTTGCAAATAAACAATCTAACTTTACACGTAAAGGAACTAGAAAAAGAAGAGCAAATAAAGCTCAAATTTAGCAGGAGGAAGGAAATAATGATCAGCGCAGAAATAAATGACATAGGGACTAAAAAGATAATAGAAAAGATTGATGAAACTAAGAGCTGGTTTTCTGAAATGATAAAAGTAAATCTTTAGGTAGACTCACCTAGGATATAAAGAGGCTCAAATAAATAAATCAGAAATAGATGTTACAACTGATACCACAGAAATACAAAGGATCAGAAGAAACTAATATGAACAAATATGTGCCAACTAATTGGATAACCTAGAAGAAATTAATAAATTCTTAGAAACATACAGCCTACCCTGATTGAATCGTGCAGAAATAGAAAATCTGAACAGACTGATTACTAGTAAAGAGATTTAATCAGTAATCACAAACCTCTCAACAAACAAAAGTTAAAGATCAGACAGCTTCACTGGTAAATTATACCAAACATTCAAAGAAGAATTAATATCAATCCTTCTCAAACTCTTGCAAAAAATCAAAGAAGAGGAAACACTTCCAAAATTACTTTATGAGGCAGGCATTACCCTTATACCCAAACTGGACAAAGGCACCACAAGAAAAGAAAATTACAGGTCAATATCCCTGATAAACATAGATGCAAAAATTTTCAACAAAATATCAGCAACCAAATACAACAATACATGAAGAGGATTATACACCATGACCAAGTGGTAGTTATTTCACAGATGCAAGGATGGTTCAATATCTGCATATCAATCACTGTGATATACCACATTAAGAAAATGAAGGATAAAACCATATGATCTTCTTAATAGATGCAGAACATTAAACATTAAACAAAATACAGCATCCATTTATGATAAAAACTCTCAACAAAATGGATAGAGAAAATGTTCCTCAAGTTTGTAATAGCCATATATGACAAGTCCTCATCATCTAACATCATCATACTTAATGGTGAAAAGCTGAAGTTTATCCTCTAGGATTGAGAAAAAGATAGGGATGCTTATTCATACCACTTTTATTCAACAGAGTACTGGAAGTCCTAGCCAGAGCAATCAAGCAAGATAAATAAAAGGCATCCAAATAAGAAAAGAAGTAAAATTGTCTCCATTTGCAGGTGACATGATATATATATAGAAACCCCTAAAGACTCTACCAAAAAATTGTTAAAACTAATAAACTAATTCAGTAAGGTTGCAGAATACATAATCAGTGGCTAAAAGTCTGTTGTGTTTCTATACACCAATAAATGTCAGAGAAATTAAGAAAACAATCATATTCACAATTTCATTAAAAATAAAATACCTAGGAATAAATTTCACCAAGAAGGTAAAATTAATTTTGTTAGAATGTCCATACTACCCAAAGCAAACTAAAGATTCAGTGCAATGTCTATCAAAAATACAATGGCATTTTTCATGGAATTAGAACAAACAGTTCATAAAATTTATGTGGAACCACAAAAGATCCTGCATAGCCAAGTCAATATTGAGAATGAAAAACAGAGCTGGAGGCATCACTCTTCCTGATTTCAAACTATATTATAAAGCTAACCAAAACAATATGGTATTGGAATAAAAAGAAACATATAGATCAACAGAGAGCATGTAGAACAGAATAGAGAGCCCAAAAGTAAACCCACACATGTGTGGTCAATACATTTACAACAAAGGAGCTAAGAATATACAGTGGGGAATGGATAGTCTCTTCAATAAATGGTGTTGGGGGAACTGGACAGCCACATTTAAAAGCATGAAACTGAACCACTATTATATCATACACAAAAATCAACTCAAAATGTATTAAAGACTTGAGCATACAACCCGAAACCATAAAACTCCCAGAAGAAAACAGACAGTAAGCTCCTTGACATTGGTCTTAAGAGCGATTTTTTTTTTCATTTGATAACAAAAGCAAAGACAACAAGAGCAAAAATAAACAAGTTGGACTACATCAAACTAAGGAACTTTTGCACAGCAAAGGAAACTACCGATAAAAATAAAATCAAAACCACGATAACATATCACCTCACACCTGTTAGAATGGCTTTTATTAAAAAGATAATAAGTGTTGGCAAGAATATAGAGAAGAGAGAACCCTATGCACTGTTGGTGGATGTGTAAATTGGGAAACAATTATGGAGGTTCATCAGATAATTAAAAATAGAACTACCATATGATCCAGCAATTCTACTCTTACATATCTGAAACAAAAACACTAATTCAAAAAGATATTTGTATCTCTGTGTTCACTGAAACATTATTTATAGTAGCCAAGACATGGAAGTAACCTATGTGTACATCATTGGATGAATGGATAAAGAAAATGTGATATACCACACATATATATGTAATGGAATACTATCAGTCATAGAAAAAGAAGGAAATATTGCTATTTGTGACAACACGGATGGACCTTGAAGGCATTATGCTAAGTGAAATAAGATAGAGAAAGATAAAATATGATCTCACTTATATGTGGAATTTAAAACAAAACAAAACTCAGATGCAGAGAACAGGTTGGTGGTTGCCATAGGTGGGGGTCGAAAGGTAGGCCAAATGGGTGGAGGTGGTCAGAAGATACAAACTTCCAGTTATAAAATAAATCGGTCATTGGGATGTAATATACAGCATGGTGACTATGGTGAATAATACTCTATTGTATATTTGAAAGTTGCTGAGAGTAGATCTTGAAAGTTCTTACTGTAAGACAAAAATTGTAACTGTGTGGTAATGAATGTTAACTAGACTTTTGGCACTCGTTTTGTAATATTTGCAAATATTGAATCATGTTGTACACATGAATCTAATATAGTGTTAAATGTCAATTACAACTCAATCGGGGAAAAAAAAGAACATCTCATACGATCAAGGCACCAAGACAAACATATATTTTTTAATATTTAATATAAATAAGTGACTCATTTTGTCTATAGCTTATTGGTTATAGTTCTTAAGCTATAATATTCTGAAAGTTCTCCATTCTAATTTTGGAACTGGAGGGACAGAAAATAATTTCCTGTTGGTCTTGTTAGGGAATGATCATCAGTAAGTTTATTTTTGTTTCCTTTTTCATTTTCTTTTTGATTAAGATATATAGGTTATTTCAATCAAGATCTAGTTAGGGAAATATAAGTCATGCTAGATAATTTGATAGAGAATTTATTTTAATTCATAGAATCTTTTTCAAAGTTATTAGAAGATCCAAGAGAGAAGACAAGGAATGGATGGTAAACCCAGACTTAGCACTCTAGTAAGTTGCTGTTAGCTCAAGGAATAGAAGAACAAAGAAAGGATGAGCTATTGGTAGAGCCCAGAGACTAGAATTGGTTGATGAAAGGAAGAGGCACTGACTTATATGAGAAGGGACCTCATAAGAGATGTAATTATTGCTGTAGAGGAACCTGAAACCACAGATTCAAAAAACGCGGAGAACAAGGAGGATAATTTGAAACACACACACAATACCTATCACCTAGATCACAGAGATGCATAAATTCAAACTCTGGTAAATCACAGAGCATCTTGAAGGCCACTAGAGTAAAAGATGTTACATAATTTAGAAGACTAAAGTTAAGAAATACAGCCAACATCTCAAGAACTATGCAAGCTGGAACACAATGAAGTGACATCTTTATTGTGCTGAAAGAAAAAAAAACTTTTAACTCTCAATTTGAGAAAGAGAAATAAGAATGTTTTCAGGAAAGCAAAAACTGAAAGACTTCATTCCCAGAAGACCTGAACTACAAAAAAATGTACCACAAATATGATGCCAGATAGAAAATCTACCTAAAGAAATTAAGAGAACTTGAAATGATAAAAACTGAAAATATATATAAAATGGAATTTTGATTATTTTTAATCACCGTGAAACGTAACTGTTGTAGAGCAGGGAGGGGGCAAACAATTTTTTAAAAGGCCAGATAGTTTAGACTTGCAGACCATAGAGTGTTGTAACTATTCAACTCTGTTCTTGTAGCCTTTGACAATACATAAATGAATGTATATTTCTTTGTTCCAGTAAAACTTTTACAAAAACTGGCATCCAGCCTATGTGTCATATTCTCTAAATGCCAAAACTAAAGCAAAAATTGCAGTAGAGGTACTGTTGGTTTATAGAATATTTTAAATTAAAGTGAATGACAAAAATAGCACAAAGATTTATTATGTTGTACCCAAAGCAACATAATATTATTTGAAGGCAGGCTGGGACTTATTAAAGATATATATTGTCAACCTTGGGGTAATCACTAAAAACTTAGAATACAGAGGTGTATATATTAAGCCAAAGTGGAAATGAAGTGGAATCATAAAATTACTCAACCCGAAAAAGTCTGGTAAGTTTTTACCATTTGTAATATATGGGAAAATATGGTCTGACTTCTAAGCATCCTGCTGACAGAATATAATTTATTTCATAAATAGGGACTGTAGTGGTACTCTGGTTATTTAAGCTTGCATAGCTAATAGGAGTATACTGATTGATGAAAGTCAAATAAGTATGATTATGTATGGTATCATTTTTTTAAATTCGGAAGGCATACTATCTATAATGTAGTCTATGTTTTTATATGTCATTTTGTTTAGATAATTCTGTTTTGAATAATTTAGGTAAATGAACTGTAGGTAACCTATAATTTGGACTAGGATTAATTATAAATTGATTAATGTATAGACTATTACATATTAAACATATTAAATATATACTTACAAACATCTTAAACATTCAGCATTAAAAACTGATATAAACATTATACAATATTACATTGTTGGAAAGAAACCTTTTCTAACAATCTTCATAATTTACGTGAAGAAAAATTAATGTCTTATTTCAACAAAATTGAAACATACACAGCTGAGAAGAACAAATCTGTGAAGATCTTGTGTTTCCTCTTAGATTGTTGAAGGAAACTTGGATGGCAATGTTAACAATAAAAGTAGTGTACTATATTATTAGCAAACACCTATAGCTCTACCAGGGATTTTTCTAAGTGCTTTATAAGAGGTAGCTACTATTACTGTTTCTATTTTATAAATAAAGAAACTGAGGCATATAGATATTAAGTGACTTGCCCAGGGTTACATGTCAAGTGAGTGGTGGAGTTGAGATTCAAACCCAGTGTGGTTCTAGACCACAGGTAAGTAAAAGAGCCAGATATTTTAGGCTTAACACTTAAGGTCTCTGTTGCCACTACTCACTGTAGTGTGAAAGCAGCCATTGTCAATATGTAAATAGATGGATGTGATTGTGTTCCAATAATAACTTATTTATTGATGGTGATATTTGAATTTGATGTAGTTTTTTCTTGTCATGAAATACTCTTTTGATTTTTCTTTTAACAATTTAAATATGGCTAACTATTCTTACTCTTGCATTAGATAGCAACAGGCCTTCCTTGGGCCAGATTTGGCCTGTGAGCAGTAGTTTGCCAGCTCAGCTCTAGAGTGCTATGTATAATTTGAGGTCCTACTTTGTTCTATTTTGGACATATTTACTCTGTGCCCTTGAATTGTTTTCTTCCATGAGGGTTAGACAACTTGATTTCTAAACATTTAGTTGATCCCTTGGACTACTAGTCAATAGGAAATACAACAGGTATGAAACATGAGTTTCTACTTCTACATGTACACAAATGATAATTCAATAAATATATTTCTGCATCTTTGCTTAGCAATATATCTTGGAGTTTTTTCTTATCTACTCATAGAGATATAAATATATATTCTCACTAATACTTTCATTAATATTTGCATTATATTTCATTGTATGGATGTATTGTAATTACCTAGTTCCCTGGAAGAGTTAGACATTTAGTATGTGTCCGTTCTTTTGCTACTACAAACCATCTGTGGTTGCATATCCTTATATATACATCTTTGAGTTTATATGTGTATATTTGGAAGATTAAATTCTTAGCAGTGGAGTTGTTCAGTCAGATGGCATATGTGCATTTTAAATTTTGATGACTATTACTGTGTTGCCCTTAAAAGAGGTACTATTTGTCATCCCTCCAGCAGATATCAGAGCCTATTTTTCCACATCAGAACTGTCATAGAACATATCAGCATTTTCATTTTTAAAAATATGAATATAATTAATTCGGCATTTTTATTTTAAAAAATATGAAGGAGAAATGGTATTTCATCTTCATAAATACTATTTAATTATGAGTAAAGTAAAGCATCGTTTCATATTTGAAAAAAATCTGCTTGCATTTCTTTTCTGTGAGTAGTGTCTCCCATTTTTCTACTGGGGTGTTGACTTTTTAAAATTACTTATATAAGCTTTTTAAGTAAGGAAATCAGCAAAGATTATTTCTCTGTATCATTTTGCTTTTGATTGCTTTTATGGTTTTTAGTCTATTGACATTTTAAATTTTAACTAGTCAAATTTATAAAAATATTGGTTTATGGGGTATGGTTGCTATGCTACATTTAGAAGAGTTTTTGTAACTATTGTGTAATACTTAGGTCTTTTATATAATTTTTAAAATGATATAGTCTCAGTTAATGTTTGCATTTTAAAATTTTCAGTCTTCATTAGTGATTAATTTTGATTAAAGGCAAGAAGTATTTATAAAAAATACAACTTTAGCTATTCCTAGTTGAGTATCTTCTGCATGAATTAAAATTTAAAGATTTCAAGGGGTTTATTATTTGCTCTACTTTAGGATTACTAAGTAATATATGATAATTTTATAGGTTTCCATGCTCATGATTAGGAAGTCATATTTTTTCCTGTATGAACTCATGAATTATTAAAGGCACATAAAATATTTAATAATGGTATTTTCCAAAATAATTTATTTAAAAATAAGGAACCACAGAATTTGGGGAGTTGCCATGAGTGGGATAATCAAGGTAAGCCTAGAGTTTGAGGATCCATGTGTCATTAATTGACTATATAAGCAATGATATTGCTAATATGTAAATGTTGGCTGAGAGTTTCAGGGTAACCCTCTAACTTATATTTTTATGTCAGTTGATTCATCCTTTATATCCCTCTGAAAAAAATTAGATTTTGAATTTTCTCTGGAGCCCATTTTACTAGAAATGTATGCCCATTTAGCTCATCTTCACATGTGTACCCATATTTTTGCCACCTGATATACTGCTGCATTTTCTTTTTTTTTGCAGTAAACACTGGTAGACATGAATAATGTAATTGTTCATTCTGTAGTTCTAGAACATCAGTGTATTTCTTTGCATTTTCCTTGAAGACACTTCTATTTTATAAAAACAACACGAATCCTAATTGATTACTGTTTCAAAACCACTATTTAAAAACTAGATATCTGTTATTACATAGCTATTATCTTTTGAGACTTTTAAATTGGGGCAAAAAATCAAAGAAGTGATAAAAGTTATCATTCACTTATTCTTTTTAGGAGTTTCTTTGAGTTACTGCTGTTCTTTGGAAGAGATGAGTTTTATGAAGAGCCCTTAAAGGATATTCTTGGATCATTTAAGGTAAAACAATTTACTACTTCTCATTTTTTTCTACATTTAAAACGGAACTTTATTCATCCCTAAAAATGGCATATTGGTTATTTATTGCTTATAAGTTTCTATATTTACTAAAGTGGTGATGCTTAGGATCCTGTTATGCAGGAGGAAAACAAATGTTTCTTAAAATGAACTTTTAGCTGTATTTCTAAGCAGTTCCAATTCTATATTTGGTATACCAGAGCCTGCGGCCACCACCCTTATAAATTCCTAAGCACATCCTGGACATATACTCACTTTATTGCTACAGGCTTAGGTTTTAAAGCCCCATGTAGAGCTCAGCCCTAGTGAAAAGGCTTTTTTTTTTTTTTTTTTTAATCTAGATTAGAATCAGGCTGTCAGTCCCATGCCACTTTTTCCCTTGGCTGTACCCTGATTTTCTCATCTATTTTCTCAATAGCCTTCCCAACATAGGAGGCAGTTTTTTTGTTTTTGTTTTTTGGTTTTTTTGGTTTTTTGCACAATCTGTATGAAAGAAGAGAATAAAAAAGATCCAAGACCTCTCCTGTAGATGGCAAGAACATTTGATCTTTTTACCATTTACTTAGGAAGCAGTACTTAGTACTATGACTCATTAATGTGTTTTTGGCATTGTTTCATCACGACTTCTCTGGGGCGGAATAAAGGAAGATGTGCTTAGAACTACCCTTAGGGGTAAAGTGTTCAGATAACATATCTTACATTTATTCCTGTGGCAATATCAAGAAAGGTTGATGGTCAACCAGAAGTATTACTGCCTACCTTGAGGAAGGAGATCAAAAGAGTAACAGAAAAGTTATGCAGTGCTTTCTTTCACTCAGAATTTTTATTTCATATTTATTGAAAGCAAGCTTTTAGACTGAATAGATTTTTATGGTTGATCCTCTGGTGCATACACAAAATAAGAAGATTATAAATGAACTAAATTGACAAAGGCAGGGGTCCCCAACCTCTCGGCTATGGACCAGTACCAGTCCGTGGCCTGTTAGGAACCAGGCCGCACAGCAGGAAGTGAGTGACAGGCAAGTGAGCGAAGCTTCATCTGTATTTGCAGCCACTCCCCAGCTCCAGCATCACTGCCTCAGCTCCACCTCAGATCATCAGGCATTAGATTCTCAGAGGAGCACTAGTCCCTGGTGCCAAAAAGGTTGGGAACCACTGGTAAGGTATATCTAAAACTTCTTCACATTCAGAATCTGACTCTAGATTTGCCTTTCCACTTAGTTAGCAATGTCTTTTTTTCTATATCATTTGGTTTTCAATAACATCAAAAGTGTTGGTGAAAAACTAAAAGCTATTGGTACTTGGCTTTTAAAAGCTGAAGCTGGCTTTATGGTTCTGTTTAACTAGCC
>NW_006494613.1:14150579-14172320 GCF_000325575.1 Pteropus alecto
AAAGGCAGGGGTCCCCAACCTCTCGGCTATGGACCAGTACCAGTCCGTGGCCTGTTAGGAACCAGGCCGCACAGCAGGAAGTGAGTGACAGGCAAGTGAGCGAAGCTTCATCTGTATTTGCAGCCACTCCCCAGCTCCAGCATCACTGCCTCAGCTCCACCTCAGATCATCAGGCATTAGATTCTCAGAGGAGCACTAGTCCCTGGTGCCAAAAAGGTTGGGAACCACTGGTAAGGTATATCTAAAACTTCTTCACATTCAGAATCTGACTCTAGATTTGCCTTTCCACTTAGTTAGCAATGTCTTTTTTTCTATATCATTTGGTTTTCAATAACATCAAAAGTGTTGGTGAAAAACTAAAAGCTATTGGTACTTGGCTTTTAAAAGCTGAAGCTGGCTTTATGGTTCTGTTTAACTAGCCTACTTTGACTCCCACTTCAGGGGTATTGTTAAATTAGTTTAATTTCCCTATACCCAACTCATACCATTTGGTTCCCAAGAGTTAAAGTGCTCTGCTAGTCTTGGATTTTATTCTGTCACCAGTATACCCTTTTGCAAGTTTTCATGCTGTCTCTTTGAATATCTATGCAAGCAGAATGACAACTACGTCATAACCTCATTACCAGGCTGACGTGGACTCTAAGATATCATTGGATATACAACTGGATATTAGATATCATTGGATTTATACAGCACTGATTATACAGCTTATTATGATTTCAGAGCTGTATAAATATGAAAAAAAAAGGTGCACGTTAAATCAGTGAAATTAGGTACATTATATTGAACATTTTACTTTATCCATTCTTACATTCAGCAAAAAAGGTAAAAATACTTATTCTCATGGAGCTTACATTTTAATTATAGCCTATACTGAAGTATTTAAATCTTACTGATTTTTCGGTTTTTGCTTTGACACTTGTGTTCTTGGCAATCGGATATTCTTTAACTTTTACTCAGCAAATATTTATTGAGTCCCTACTATGTGCTAGATGCCAAGCTCTGAGACAAATACTAGTAAGCAAAAACAGTAAAACCCACTTATTGTGGAATTTAATTCTAGTGTAGAAACAGAAAGACATAAACCAAACTTTTGTAAAGTAAAAATGTTTTAGAAAGTGACAAATAATTTAGAGAAAAATGAAGCAGGCCAGGGAGAAAGGGAATGCTGGCGTAGTGGTATTGGGGGAAGAAATTTCAGTTTTAAATGAGTGGTCAGGGAATGCCTCATGGAAATGTCAGCTGAGCACTGACAATGGGAACCCTCTGAACTGTCTGTAGGTGAGAGATGATATTTGATTTCTGTTTTAAGTTTGTGAAATAACATTTTGAAGGGATATCTTTTATTATTTTCCTTGTGAGCAAGATTTCAATTTAGTTATCAAAATAATCATTTTCTCAAGGAAGAGTTCATAGTTTTACACCTTTTTCTATCTCCTCCTCAAATTCTAAAGCCCACTCCTTCCCTTTTTTATTGTGTTTTTAAAAATTATATCTGCCATTTTTGTTGCTGTGGCTTCTTCCTACTCTCAATTTTTGTTGAGCCTATAACTCCTGCCTCCTAGGAGAGAGTTCACCTTTTGTTACCATTTTCACTTTACTTGGAGAATCGTCCTCCATTTTCTGAACTGAGCTGTTGCTGCAGGTACTTCCCAGGTCTATGCCCTTAGAGACCCAGGAGTGGCCAACATGAAGTCCATCATGTACATCCCTCTAAAACTTTGCATTACTAAAAGCTTTGTGGATTTTCCAGGCTTTCAACTGACTTTTGATAAACCAATAGCAATCTCAATGTCACCATTTAGAATTCAAATAAAATTTATA
This sequence comes from Pteropus alecto, assembly GCF_000325575.1. Taxonomy (NCBI): domain Eukaryota; kingdom Metazoa; phylum Chordata; class Mammalia; order Chiroptera; family Pteropodidae; genus Pteropus; species Pteropus alecto. Next base: position 14,152,404 of record NW_006494613.1, read on the forward strand.
TACTAGTGCAAACTAACTCCCCAAGTGGTTCCTTTCTGTCCTCTTTTCATATAGTTTCATACCAGCTTAAGATCATGTTCTTTCTCCTCTACCATATATCTGGGGGATCTTGTTAAAATGCAGCTTATGGACTGAGAGTCTGCATTTCTAACCAGCTCTGAGATGATGTTTATGGAGCTGGTTTCTGGACCACACTGAGTCATCAAGGGACTAACATTCTTTGCTGGATTTAAGTTAATTATTCCTTCTGTGTCCACTCCCCACCCCCAACCACATATTCTAACAATTGAGTATCCTAGTTTGCCACTCACTCTCTATCATCTTAGCTAATTTCTGTGTCAGTTTCTTCATTTGTAAATGGAAACAATATTGTACTTGCTGCATAGAGTCATCAGCTTGGCAACATTCTTAGCAAAATGATCTGTCTTAAGGTTTAAGGCAAGCCTGATTAACCTGTCTGGCGAAGGATGTGGGCTCTGTAGTCATACTACCTGGATTTCTAATTTCACAATAAGACCAAAACCCAGCCTTCGATTAAGCTTATTATGTTCTTCCATGAATTTCTGATATTCTAAAACGTGAGCTATTTAAGTCGAAATTTTTAAGTCTTCTTATCCACTGACTATAATTTTTCTTCTGCCTTAATCCAAGAAGAAACTTCATTCTTAGAGCCAGATGTTCCATTTACTGGCTTCTAAAAGCTTGCTTAGCCCTTGGCTTCCAATAATTTTCCTTTACCTCAACACAAGACAGTGACACATTTCTTATATGATGTATCTACTTCATTATTAACTGTTCATTGTTAAGTTCCCATAGGCTTATGATTGAATTTATACATTGGGTTTCCAAACCCCGTTAACTTAATTAAATCTTGTAGATTCCCAGTGAAATGACAAAAATAATATAAAATAAAGAAAATACTCCTTATGAATTCTAGAAACTAGGACAAGGACCTATATTAAGAACTTGGGGAACAAAACCAGAGTGTGGGATGGGCCAAATAGTACTTGATTAACCAGATGTGTTATTAAATAGAGGAATGAGTGACAGAGAGAGAGAGAGAGAGAGAGAGAGAGAGAGAGAAGTGAGACCTTCCAGTACTATCCAGTAATGCCCCTACCCATACCAGTTTTATAACAGAGGCTGTGGAGGAAACAGCAGATGGTGGGGCATTTGGTTGTGACCAATCTCATTCTTCTTGGTGCTTCTTGAAAGTGCACCAGGTGTGTACCAGAGCCCACAGAACTGGAATCCTGACTGTTATACCTGCATTTTAAAACATGGAATATATGGCTCTGCCTGAGAGCATTCCTTCCATTGAGAGAAGGTAGGTATGACCTAAACCAAAAGTAGCCTGTCCCAATACCCAAAGTTATGAAAGTCTTATAATGGTGTGATTGTCTCCCATTGTAGTTTCCTCTTTACTGCCTCTTGGACCATTGATTTAACAAATTAACTTATAAACTTCTCCCTTCTTTCATAGTTTGGGCTTGAAGGGTTTGACAAAGACTTATTTACCTATTAGTAAATATCTCTGTTCTAGATAGTCTAGATGAGGATGAATAAAGAGAATGACAGCAGTTACTATCAATTACGTGGTAAGATAAGACAGTTAAAAAGTATCAGTTATGTTTTTGCTGTGGTTGAGTTCAGGGTATCTTCCATGCAACTGGAAGTGACATTGGAAAGAAGGGACAACCCCAAAGAATGTCTGGGTAAAATATTGTATAGAGATGAAACTACTAAATTCAAAGTGTAGTAAAGGCAATCAGTAGCTCTAGAAAAAAGCAAATCAATGAAGGAAATGATCTGTAAAAATTAATTTTCAATTCATAGTTACATGTAGCCTATCTTATTGTAGTCTCCAATTTTCAGGATAAAGGAAAGTTCCTACAAATGCAGGATGCATGTAGAACAAACAAGATTTCCACAAAGGAAAAAAATATAATCAGGCTTGCAATGAACTTTTCCATTATAACAAATGCCAGAATCAATAGATAATGTCTAAGGAGTTTTTCTAGAGAAAAATATTGTTTAATAATATAGCTGCCAAGCCCTATAGTTTGTAAGAGAGAGCAACAGAAATAAATCGTCCAAATACTTGGAAAACAAACCAACTACATCCCTCTTATCAGGAAAATAAATAAATGAATGAATGAATGAATAAATGGATGGATAGATAGATGGATGAATAAATAAATAAATAAATGAATAAATAAATAGATGATCAAAACAAAGAACTTACAAATAGAGTTGTTACAGAATAAAAGAAATAGGGCAGACTTGAGGAAACAAGTTAAAATTAGTAGACTATTGTCAATTTGCCTATTGTGAAAAATCTATTAATGTCAGAAGTGATTTTGGAAAAAGAAAATACAGGTTTTAAATAAGAGCACACACAATAATCTGGAACTAAAATCTTATATTAATGCACTGATTGGATTGGGGGTAAGGAAGATAGAGGAGAATATAGAGGAGATAGAGGAGTATATTCTTGGGTATCTAAGCTGAAGTAACCACACAGTATAGGGCCATTCACTATGTGGCAATGGTTATAGGGGAAAGAGCAGGGTATAGAAAGAAGGTAAGTAAGTTCCATTCTAGACACAGTTTTAAATATCTTTGGAACATCCAAGTACTAGTGTCTAATGATAGTTAGATTCATGGGTCTATATTTGTACCTTCCTAGTTTGTTTGTTTGTTTAACCAAGAACATGTATTACTTTCATAAATCAAGAGAAAAATAAATATTATAAAGGGTGTTTTTTGTTTTTGTTTGTTTGTTTGTTTGTTTTTAGAAAAATAAGAGACCTTAGGGTAGTCCACAAAATGCCAACCAGTAATCTAAAAGCCTTACTGCTAGAGTTCTGCAGATGTTTTAATGAGCCTGCCCTGACCTCAGAGACAATTCTATCCCCATCCCTTGGGGTCAGTGTATAAGTCACAGAGATCTGTTCTGTTCAGACTAGAAGTAGTCCTTAAACATTCTTTCCTGGGACTCTACCTAATTTTTTATTCTGCTTGTCCTTCTTTGGGTTAGTGAGGGAAGGAGGGAGAGGACATAACCTCCCAAGCAGGAGGAAGCTCAGGCTGTCTTACTGCAATAGCATCATAAGAAGAGGGCAGAAAATAATCAAAAGTAAAAGAACCAGCCATTAAGAGAGGAGGTTAAATAAATTGTTGTGTCCACCCTGTTTCACTGGAGTAAATGTTGATCTCCCCTAAGAAGTTAGAGTATATTTATTGGCATCATAAACCAGCATACTTCATAGATTTTATTATTTTTAGCTTATATGAAAAAAATTCATAACTATTGACTTCCCACTAAAATCTTAGACTTCTTGGAATAAGTTGTCCAAAAAACTTAATTTGGCAAAGTCCTAATCTTGGTATTGAAAACCACCTTTGTAGCCCTGGTTTACAGGCTTTTTAAAGCTTAATAGCAAGATATTTTGTGAGTAGCATTTTCAAAATTGTGTTCCCTTGTTTTCTGCTCTAATAGAAGTTCTTTCCTCTCTCTGCTCAACACCATTTTGACATTTCTTCCTTAAATTTTTCCACTATTATCAATACATTAATCCCTCTATATTCTATCTGTGGTTTGATAGTTTCTCTAACAATGCAGAGACTGACTTTCATTCCTGGGTTTACAATACTTTGTAGTCTTAATCCCTTCGTACTGATATATTTGCCTACACAAATGAAGGATAAATCACTCCACAGACATTTCTGATGTCTAGCCATTTCTTTTTAAAAAAACTCTTTTAGAGATGTATCATCCAGCTGAACTCTAAAACACAAGAAACAATGAGATATATTGTCCGAAACATTTACCTTATGTCCATTGGTTACCACTGTGTACAGTGAGATGGGGGAGAAATCAATAAATGTATTCATAGGGTGAAACCATCAAATATCTACTTGCGTATTCTACTTTTACAGTGTAGGAAAAAGAAATTGAGTATGCTAAATCGTAAGAAAAGTATAAGGGAAAATATTTCACTCTATGAAAGAAACACAACTGTGCCACATATTTAGCACTGGGAGTGGAAAGGATTAATGTTAAAATTAAAGTTTCAGATTCTGAAATCATTTTGTAAAGATTGTATTCCTCAGATAAATCTTGTGCTGAAATGGGTAAAGCTTTGATAATTTCCCACTGGCATTTATCTTTTTGAAATTATTGCTCCTGATTAATAATTCTTGTATATCATAACCTCAGAAATATTTTCACTTTCTCTGTGTATTTTTTTTTTAATAATCTGTTTGAGAAGGAAACACCTTACTTCAGTTCAACTGTTGAGATTCTATTATCACTTTGAAGAGACACGAGAGTCAGAGTTATTTCTAGCTTAAAATATATAATAAATAAATTTGAGACATTTAAGCTCAAGGGACCAAGAGCAAGTCTCCAAAAAATAGGGATGTCAGCATCAATAAGTTCCATATTTCGGAAACGTCAGTATGCCCTAATACATGGAACAGCAGTCATCTAAAAGAGGGTACTAAACATTCTACATTAATAGTTATTCACACCATAGTATCCAACCATAAACAAAGATCTTATATTCTGAGCATCTTGCATTCTTGTGTTGTCAGGAGCAGGCATATAAGTGCTTTCAAAATTAGTGATAGGATTAACACTTTGAAACTGCTCTGAAAGCACATCAGGATCAGTGAGGCATTCATTGTTCACTGAAAGCTGATTCTTTAGTGCCCTAATACATAATAACTAGAAGTATCAGCATGTTAGTGCTTAAAGTAGTTTATATTTTCCAAGGTAAAATATTAGATAATAGAAAATTTAGCTGTAAAGAACTGTAGAGTGCATTAAGTCCAATCTGTTTAATAAATGATGAAACGAAAGGCCAGAGAGATTTTGTCCATTTATCCATTCAGCAATATTTATTGGAGATTCAATAACTTGCCCAATTTGTGGCATAGCCAGTACTGCGATCTGTTCTCTTGAGTGACTCTAGTGCTTTTTTTTTTTGCTGAATCAGATTTCATATTTATTCCTTTGTGTGGGAATCTGTGTTCAAATAAATCTTGCATACACCTTAACTCTGCTTCAGGGTCTGTCTTACAGGTTAGAACTGTAACAAGAGCACTTCTCTGTTGGCCAGTATTCCATTACTTATTTAAAAATGTTAATGGAGGAGTATTTCCTCACCTTTCATGCTTTCATTAGCATAGCAACCACAAGTTAATTTTGAAATTTGATTATGCTCTCAGTTGATGGTTTTACTGTATTTGTGATTGGCTTACCCTTCAGATAAAACTCTGATTACTAATTTAAGTAACATTTACATTTACTACTTAATGAGTATTAAACAGAGACCAATTGCTTAATTTAAATATTCATTTTTTTAAAAAGTCCCAAAAGCAGTGTCTTAAAGTACATGATTCTAGTAAATCAGATATGTGTAATTTATAGGTATTCATGAATTTTTATAATTTTGAGACTGGGAGCCACCTTACAAATTATTTAATCCAATAATACCTTATTTTGCATATCAGAAAATTAAGCTCCAATGGAGTTGAGGTTTTTAGAAGCAGAATAAGGGCCTAAGTCTTACTCTCAACCAGCATTCTTTCCAGTATACCCTAATCTATTATAAGAAATGATGTAATAACCATGTGTTTGCAATAATGTATATATCGAAAGAATAGGTTTAAAGGAATGTTTTATTTGTACTGTTTTAAATGCTTCATGGTCTAACATTTTAAAACCTTCTAAAGACTGCCTTATTGGGGAGAGGGAAGAAGAAACTTTAATGTGGTTATCTGAGTGACAGCAGATGAAAGTCCTAGACTAGAGTGTAAGCCTATATAAGTGGCTAGGAAGAAGCAGATGGGGAGATGTTAAAGAAAACTGATATGACATTAGGATTAACAGAAGAAAATAAGTTTTATATTTGATTCCAGACACAAATGTAAAAACAAGTAATATCTAAACCAGGAGTTCCAGACTTTTGATATCACTCCCATCCAGGTATTTTTTAAAAAAGTTTAAGTGCATATCCCGATTATATGTATATTAGTTATTTATATATGTGTACTAATACTATATACATTATGAAACATAAAAATACATTTAAGGATAAATATAAATAGTGTTTTAAAATTATAAAAGCTTTAATGACACCAGTGTGAGTGAATATGCTTTTTTAAAAAATTTTAACACTTGGTCATATAGTATTTCAAAGTCTTATTTTAAGTTCAATTTACTTTGGTACTAGGTTTTAAAAGTTATTATAGGTGAAACTTTGATAACTTTGGTAGATCCACATAGACAAAAAATTTCTTCTAAATTATGATTATTGGTTTTAAATGCCTTTCACCAAATATACAGAGTTTTGTTGAAATCTGAGTACTGAATTTCTGTTGTTCCGGAGGTCAATCAATGTTTTCTTGAATACTAACCATTTTCAACAAATGAACTGAAAACTCATTAAAATTCTCCAGTTGAAAGATTTTTCAACAGAAAATTCTAGTTTAAGATTTTGAATGGCACAGATACAAGCATTGCAGGTGACATTGATTTTTGGCAACAACAATCATGTAATAATGCAGACATTTCCAAACATTCATTTTAAATGACTTTCTTCATAAGAACTTTTCTTTTGAAAAAACAGTAACTTTTTCATTGTTATATTGTCCTCTTTATGTGGACAAACTCAGTGTTTAATTTTTCAAAAACATCAGGTAAATACTCTTTAGAAACCACAGAAAAGAATAGCAAATTTGTGATAATTGTCTTTCTGTAAAAGAAAACTGCATAGCATCTTTAAATTTTACAACTTTTTCAAGAGCTGTGCCATAAGATAACCAATAAAAAAATTATTTATTATATAATAACAAACTTATTATATAATAAAAGATATGATCTTTTTCATTTCAAAGTATTATAAATATTTTACTGTATTTTAAATGCTTTTTAAAAAATAAAATTAACCACATGGAAGACCTTTTATATTTCTGCTTTGAATGGCTACAATAGCTTGCTTGTAAATGAATATGGCTGTGGATTTTACTCTGAAATCTGCATTTCGTTATAAAAATAAGTATACTGCATAGTTTGTCTACTTACACGTATTTCAGTAAAACCGTATTTTGATTTAAAAAGTTATTTATTATTTAGAATATATCTTTTTTGGCACACCTTTCCTTTCCTGACTCTGTTTAAAGAAGAATTTAACTGCGTAGGAAGATGTTAACACTAAATAATGCAAGGCCTTTCTCATATGAATACCAGAAGAGTGGACTGGTAGAGACTTTCAATACTGCAAGAGAAGGAATTAAGTTTATTATGTATTGAGGTAGCTAGTGAAGCCTTCTCAGGGAAAAATGGGACTGCGAAAAGATAGGAAAGGACTTAAATAGGTTTACAGGAAGGTTTAGATAGGTTTATAGGAAGTTGTAGGAGCAAGAGTGTGATATGAGAAAAAGCATATGTAAGAAAGTACAAGATGAGTGTGAGAAACATGGAAGAGACCAGACTGGAGAAAATAATTCATGAAGTTTAATAGATAACTGAGTAGGTAGGTAAGTCCAGAGTTCTTTAAATATGAAGTTGGAGCACTATGACTTTCATCCTATGATAAGGTGCCGAAGGGTCAGATCAAGTATGTAGAATAGCTAGAACACTGATCTACAGCTTCACAGACATCTTCTAGTGGCCAATTAGAGTTCAGCAAAGTGGCAATGAGTTCAGGGAAGAAAAATCTTCCAGAACAAAACATTAAGCCCACGCCACATGGATTCTAAAAGAAAAAGGAAGGAGTTGTGTTTTCTCTCTACCTTTGGCAGTGAACAGGTTGAATGGACATTTCTGAGGGAATTATATTTAGCACTGTGCAGTGGGTATCAGTGACAGCAGACAGATGACTTATTAATAAAGGATTAAGTTAATATATAGGTCCCAATCTTTGATTAAGTAAACATTTTTAAAAAAACACAATATGTGTATAATCTAGGAAAGATAAGTTGTGAATTCTGCAGTGATTTCTGTGCTTCCTTTTTCACTTTGAAGGCTTTTACACTAAATATCAAAAAAAGCTACCATACTACTACCATACTACAAAAAAGCTACCATACTACTTAAGCTACCATACTACTTAAGCCAAAAAATACAAACTTATTTGTTCCTCTTTCATCCTGTGTCTTTTTAAAGAAGCTAAAATGAAATGTTACTTCATCTTTATTTCCTATCTAGAGCTATTTTCCATAGAATTTGTCACCAAAATATGGTATACTTGACTCAAGAAGTAGACACATAAAATACAAACTCATATTTATAATTTTTATCTTAGAAAAAATGAACTTAAGATACTCTACTAATTTTTAATGGAAGGATAGATGGGAATGCAAGTATATAATTTATAGTATAAACATTTATGAAAGTACATACTAACTGTAGGAGTTGCAGTCAAAAAGTATGCCAAAATTGGCTGTGGTGTAGGGGTTGTTAGATTTACAAATCATCAAGGCTTTCTCTTAGAAATTTTGATTCACTAGGTTTGAACTGGGGCCTGGGAATCTGTTATTTAATAAGACCTTGAAATGTTTCTTATTTTCAGCCAAGTTTAGAAAATTTGCAATAGACTTGTTTCACCATATCTTGACTTAGGCCTAAGTTCAGTTTTATGTCCTGCAGTGCTAATGTCTGCATGTTTGATGCCTCACTTACTCTCAGACAGCTAGAAAGATGGGTTGTCCAGGGGCTCAGCAGCAGAGCTAAATTTCACCAGGTGATTCAGGGGATAGCACCCAGCTCACCTTATTTATTTCTTGTGCTCTGACTGGACTAAAAGCCAGCTTGAATTTTAGGGGCACCAATATATGTGTCTAGTGTAATTTAGGAATTTATTTACCTTGAGGTTTGATATTGTTGATTGTTTTTACCATTAAGCTGTTGACATAGATCATTACTATGTCCCATGTGTTAAAAAAGGCACAGCTGATCAATAATTTTATGTCTTTTTTTATAAATGCTATAACATGCTTACACATGGAAATGTAGAAGTTAATTTTATACTGAGACAATTGAGTGTCCTAAAATATTTATTCAAAATGTTAAAAAAAAATAATAAAAAAAAAACAGCTAGCATTTATTAAGTGCTTACTATGTGCCAGGCACTGTACCAGGGACTTTTCAATATTGTATATTATTTAATCCTCACAACAATCCTATGAAAGTGGTGTTTTTAGTATCCTTTCTGCAGGAGTTAAATGAAGGGGCACAGAGAGGTTAAGTAACTTGCCCATTGTTTAGAGGGTTTGTTTGCCTGCTTGCTTGTTTAAATTTGGGAATGTCCTAAATGAATTTTAGAATATACTTATTTTCATGTTTTGATTTAATGATCCTTTGACTTCTTTGATTGAATCTTAAAATTTGATTTCTTCTACTGCCTTGTTCTCTTATAAAACAAAGAAAACCTCTTGTATATTTTAACAAGGAATGAGAAGTGACATATAGATATCACTTTGGAATGTTCATATGACGAAAAAACATGACACTTTAATAAAAGCAACGTGTTTATTGTGACTTTTGAGTATATAGCCTGGTGATTTATTTATCCGATAAGTAAAATAAGTGAATATACATATATCGTTTTATTCTGAAGCTTTGCTTTTTAACTGTTAATAAGCTTTTACTGTCTGAGGGATTTTTTTTCTTTGAGCACAGAAAGAAATTCTGGCATTTTTTTGTTTTAATTGATGTGCAATTTATTCAAATTTTTAACATTGCCAATTCTAATATCCTTTTTTTCTCAAGGATTTAAGCTCAATTTATGCATTTAAAAATATAAATCTATTCATACCTTCACTAAGCTTTCAGTTAATCATTTAAAATTACCAAATTAAGTACCCTGAAACATTTTAAAATACAACACCGAACAAAATATATAACAACTAAAAAAGCATAATCATTTAAATCTTGTAAATCTAAATCTAATAAATCAAATTTATAAATTCAGCAAACCAGGTTTTCCTAAATATTAAACATTGCTTACATATTTAACTTCTGTTACATAATTCATATTATAATCACAAGTCTAAGATAACAGATTCTCTAGAAACGTTTCATATATATTAAAAAAACAAAATGCATAGACAAATTATCAGTTAATGCCCAACTTATTAATACAGTTTTACCTTAAACCTAATGCAAAGTCTTCATATTATAGGTTGGGTTTGTTCCTTCAGCCTGTCATTTCTTCATCTCAAGACTACAAATCTACTTACACAACAAAATGGAATAGCATTTCTATCTTCCAGCCTTCTACCACAACTAAGATTATACATTTCGGATTGGGGCAGGGCCCCTATGTGTCTACCTGACAACCAGAGTCTGCACTGGACCCCTCTAACTGCCGCTTATTGTCAGGCTCTTGCCTGCCATTGTTAACAGAAACTTCATGAGCCCTCAAGTAAATTTAACTGAGCATTCAATTTAAGCTTTACATTTTTGCAACCTGGTTCTTTTCCTAGAAATGGTGCATCCTTTAAGTTTTTTCCTTAGGTTACACTTCATCCCTATTATAATGGGATTTCCTAAGTCCAATTATGTACAAACTGTGTAACCTTTGGCATTAAAGTCTATTTGTGTACTAATGGGGTTTTGATACCCTATGTAGGTTACTTAGCAGCCTTTTTTCTTTTATAATTTAATAGCTGCCTCATTGGCCATCAGTCATTTTATTGACAATGATGATCAAGTTTAGTTTTTAACCCCTTTAAATTCACAAAGCCAAAATGATTTTTCTCTCCTAGGAATGCCAGAATCACCTCCGCAGATATGGAAATGTGAATCTGGAACTGGTGACTCGAATCATTAGAGATGGTGGCCCATGGGAAGATCCAGTGTTGCAAGCTGTTCTTAAAGCCCAGCCAGCATCTCAGGAGATAGGTACTTCAGGAGATTCAAAATCAAAACCAGCATTTGTGAGAAGTTAACACAATTTCATTTTCTAACTAGAGCAGTAATAGTGATTTTTTTATTTTATTTTATAATACTAAATAAGAGTTATGTATTTTCACAGGAAGTGTGTTTAATTTGTTGTACTAACCTGCCCTAAGAGTGAATTTTGACACCAGACTAGGTACATTTATTTCTAGTTATTTCCCACTTATTCTGATGTGAATTCAGAGTGTTAAGGCATTTACTGTCCAGATGTTACTTACTTACAGAGTTCATTTGTTTTTGCCACTTTATATTTTAAAAATCTATTTAAGTAGGAACACTCTTATAAAAACAAAACACCCTGCTTAAGCCCTTGGGATCTCCCTTATATAGGAAACTGTGAGTGCTAGAACTCATTTAATTTTTGTCACCACTACTGTCTATCCTACACCTAGCCCAGTGCCTGGTACAGAGTAGGTACTCAAGTATAAGTATTAGTTGATTGCATGACCACATGATGACTGCATAAGTGAATGGGTGACTAAGTAAATTTCAATTCCAAATACTCTAGAGCAGTATTTCCCAAACTTCATCCATTAATAGAAGTTAAATTTTCTCTCATTCCCTTATCACCTGCATTCTTCTTTGACATCTCCTCCTCTCCAACCTAGATCCACAGTGGTTCCTGTGAGCCACAGTTTTCTTTTGAGGCAGGAGGCTCTGTCAATTGCTTCTAATTAATTCTTTAAAAAAAATATTTGCCATATTATTCCTGAGCCATAGAATATTTTGGATCACCAAAACTTAGAATGTAAGCTCAGGAGTAGTAAGTAAGCACCAAACTGTGGAAAACATTTTAAAGCATGGAGAGAGCTATGGAGTGCAATTATAAGATGGTCAAAGGGAAAAAAACAAGACCTCCCAGCTTTGGAACCATTCAGACATTGGTCTGGTGAGAAAGACACTTTACACCACAGATTGTGCTGAGCAGGTTAGGATCTTTCCATTTGTCTCAGGTTAAGCGGTGGAGGTGGGTTGTGAGTAGAAAGGAGTGGAGAAGGGGCTGTGATTCTTGGGCTGAAGAGCAAGCAAGATGACTCCAGATACAAGTGTGGACAACTGTGACAAAGACATAAGAGAAGAGGAAGAGATACGTCCAGGAGAAGTAGTGCAAAGTGATGGGTTGAGGTGGGAGGTAGGACAAGAGTAGGAGGAAAGGGCTAATGTATATGTGACAGTGGTATAGTGGTATATACCCAGGGAATACAAAGGGTATATACTGCACTTGATGTGAGGGTCTGAGGAAGGAATTAAAGAACTGAAAAGGGAGGCCATTTAGAACTGAAGAGGAAGAGTTGGATTATTGAGGAAAAGTATGAAGAGTTTAATATAGGAAAGATAAGAGTAATAGACTGAAGGAAACTATGAGGAGAATAGGGAATGAGGCCAGAGAGGACAGGAGCTGGACAAAGACAGCTTCAAAAGGAGTGAAAGCATGGAGAAAGAAAGTTTGGGCTTTTAGACTTCTCTGAGTAGGAGTAGAACATACCTGTTATAGGTTGGTATAAGGGCTGATGGCCTCAATATATGTATATATAGTCCTTCATACTTAGTCCTTTCATACTTAAACTGACCTCACTCTGGGAAAAGCTGCTCTAGAGCATCATTAATATGGATGACTCTCTTCCAGTTGGGATTATTAGGGTAAAGACTAGTCTGAAGTTTATCTTTGTATTAACTATACAACTCAGTGTCTGCTTATCATATATTGTAAACAGAATTGCAAGGCAAATGTTGAAACCTAAATAAAATATCACTCTTAGGCATTTTAGAAGCTAATGATGAAATATATATAACTAATTAAAATACGTTTGAGTTCAGAACGAGATATGGGTTCCAATTCCTGCTCTGCCACTTAATTTTTATCCTTGGGCAAGTCATTTGACCTCTCTAAGACTCGGTTTTATGATCTGTAAAACAAATACTATAATACCTATCATAGGTTGTTGTTAGGTCTAAATAAACTTATATAGATAAAGGTATTTGTATATTTTAAAATTGTGTAAAAGTATTTGTTAGTAATTATCCTTAGTGATACATGAGCACATATGAATAAGCAGTCCTACTTTTGGCTTAATCTTTTGTTGAAAAGTAATAGAACATATTTCTCTTATGATTTAACTTTTTCATTAATTGATATATTTCTGTATAATTTGAATTAATGTGGTTTTAATGACAAATTAGGATTCATCCTTTTAATCTTAATAGTAATGAAAATACTGGGCAGTAAGGAGATGAACTACATAATCTTAGACTAGGAAGAAATTCCAGACCCCATTTTATTTGAAACATATTTTAACATTAGTGAACTGAAAAAATAATATTTCATGGTGTTGTTTTTTTTTAATTTTGTTTTTTACTTAATTTTGTTTTTTACTTTTTAGACTGAGAAGGGATCCACAGATATTTCTTGAGTACTATTGGTGTCACTCTTATTTCATTTTTCCAATCACATAACTGTATATTCTTTTCACAAATAAACTCCTACTAAGAAATTGCTGTTTAAATAACTAGTTAATCTAATTAGGTACCACATGTTAGTGATAAAGTTTCAAACAGCAATCCATTTGAGAAAATCTTTGTTGAGAGTAATGAGTCTGTTTTCTTTTTAATATAGTGAACAAATATTTAAGTTCTGAAAATCCACTGTTCTTTGAACTACGTGCCAGATACCTAATTGCTTGTGAACGCATACCTGAAGCAATGGCTCTTATTAAATCTTGTATAAATCACCCAGAAATCAGTAAAGACTTATACTTCCATCAAGCACTCTTCACATGTCTTTTTATGTCACCTGTAGAAGATCAGCTATTCCGGGAGGTATTGTTTAAGATTTTGTTTGCCTATCTTCATTGTAACCTTACAATAAAAAAAAATGTAGCCCATTCTTATTAAATTCCTTTTACACAGATACCAAAGGTTTCAAGATTATATTACTAAATGTGTTCTCTCTGGCACCATTCTTTAAGCTCCTATTGAATTAGAATCTAATATTAACAAATGATGAAATTAAAACATTCGTTAATAAGCATATTTATGTTGAATTTCTGGTGTAACAGAGGTCAAATAAAAACCGAGAAGCATTATGATTTTGCCTTTTAAATAAAATATTAAAAAATTAAATGTTCATGTTTGTTATTTTGTTTTTTCAAAATGAAAGAATTAATCCTTTCCTAATATAGACTCTTACAAGTTATGGACATTAATGAGATTAATAGTCCTAAACTGTAGATATTATAAACCATGAGAATTGTTGTACAATTCATTACTGTCTTTGTAGAAGAAAACGAGAAATCTAATTTCTTCTCAATGTTTAAACATTTATTGCAACTAGTTTTTTAGATATTTTTAATGATATGAACTGATTTTTCTTTTCTTCTTATAGCATTTATTGAAAACTGATTGTAAGAGTGGAATTGATATCATCTGTAACACAGAAAAAGAAGGCAAGACTATGTTAGCCTTGCAACTCTGTGAATCTTTTCTTATTCCACAGCTCCAGAGTGGGGACATGTACTGTATCTGGTAAGTGTTCTTAATGTAGAAATTGAAATGTTAAGATGGGGAACAGGAGGAGGACTGATTAGCAGAGTTTAAACTTTATATTTTTTAAAAAGTTATGTGAAAATGTTAAGCAAGAAACAATAGTAGGTTGTAAAAACTAAAAATTAAAAAAAAAAAAAGATCATGTACCAGTAAACTGATAGTGTGTTTAAGGTATGTATCCTAATGAACCAATTATATTTTAGAGTGTTAGTTTTAAGACATAAGCTTTTTAGAGCAGTTTTAGATTTACAGCAAAATTAAGAGGGAGGTACAGACATTTTCTACATACCCCCTGCCACTACACATACATAACAATATCACTCACCAGAAGTTTTTACCAAGGATGAACCTACACTGACACATCATAATCACATAAAGTCTACAGTTTATCTTAGGGTTCACTTTTGGTGTTATATAGTCTGTGGGTTTGGACAAATATATAATGACATTTATCTGTCATTATAAGGAACATGATTGCTGGAATGTATGGTAAGA
The DNA here is from genome assembly GCF_000325575.1 of Pteropus alecto. Classification (NCBI taxonomy): domain Eukaryota; kingdom Metazoa; phylum Chordata; class Mammalia; order Chiroptera; family Pteropodidae; genus Pteropus; species Pteropus alecto. The sequence continues at coordinate 14,167,414 of NW_006494613.1, forward strand.
ATATGTTTTGTTTTGTAAGAAACTGCCAAAATGTCATCCAAAGTGGTTGTACCATTTTTTATTACGACCAACAACATTATGAGAGTTCTTGTTGCTCATCTTCACCAGCATTTGTTGTTGTCAGGGTTCCAGATTTTGGACATACTAATAGGTGTGTAGTGGTATTTCATTTTTTTTTTTTTTTTATTATTTGCATTTCCCTAATGACATATGATGTGGAGTATCTTTTCATATGCTATTTGCTATCTGTATATCTTCTTTGGTAAGGTGTCTGTTAAGGTTTTTGGCCCATTTTTTTTTAAATCGAGTTGCTTATTATTGAGTTTTAAGAGTTCTTTGTATATTGTAGGTAACAGTCCTTTATCAGATGTATCTTTTATAAATATTTTATCCCAGTCTGTGGCTTGTCTTTTAATTCTCTTGATATTGTCTTTCACAGAGCAGAGGTTTTTAATTTTAATGAAGTCCAGCTTATCAATTATTTCTTTCATGGATCATATCTTTGGTGTTATGTCTGAAAGGGTATCACAATACCCAAGGTCATCTACGTATTCAGTTTATGATTTTGTATTTTATATTTAGGTCTGTGAGTTAATTTTTTGTGAAGGGTAAAATGTCTGCATCTATATTCATTTTTTTTTTTTTTTGCATGTGGATGTCCACTTGTTCCAGCATCATTTTTGAAGAGACTGTCTTTGCTCCATTGTATTACTTTTGCTCCTTTATCAAAGATCAGACCTATTTATGTAGGTCAATTTCTGGCCTCTCTATTCTGTTCCATTGATTTGCGTGTCTATTCTTTAACCAATACAACAGTGTCCTCATCACTTTAGCTTTATAATAAGTCTTGACGTTGAGTAGCATCAGTCCTCCAACTTTGTTCTTCTTCAGTATTGTATTGACTATTCTAGGTCTTTTGCATCCCCATATAAACTTTAGAATTAGTTTGTAAATATCTATAAAATAACCTGAGATTTTTATTGAGATTGCATTAAATCTCTGTATTTCAAGTTGGGAAGAATAAATATTAAATCTTGAGTTGGGATTTAATTAACCAGTTTTGAAGTTTTCTTCATAAAAATCTTGTGCATATTTTGTTAGATTTTTACCTAAGAATTTTGTTTTTGAGGTGCTAATGTAAATGGTAATGTGTGAACATTATTTTTTCCAAACATTTTAAGAATTACTTCAGAGTTATTAGTAGGATACATGAAGCATCATGTTTACCTAGCAATCATGTAATTTAGAGTGTAGTATGTACCCTTCAAGTGCTATTAGGTGAAACCATGAATAATATTTATAAAAGATTCTAATAATTTCTGCTTCCAGTACATACCCTCCCACACACATACATGCATTCACCCTACCATATCACCTTTTCATTATTTTTAAGGGAAAACTAGGTTTCATTTGCTGAACGTAATCTGAAATGATAATGGGCTATAAACATTTTTTAATCAGTGCTCTTGAATTTTAAATTTTTAAATATTTAAAACAATAGTTTGAAGGAAGATTTAAAGCTAAACTCATTTAATAATTCTTGTTTTACAGATTAAAATCTTCAGACTAAGAGAGTTAAATAGCCAATTAGTAGCAGAGCTGGATCTAGAAACTCATGGACTTAAAACTTGTAGGAGAGTATACTTTTATTAGATTATATAAATTTTATTCAAAAGTTTACCCTATAAGTTGGAATTTCAATTGAGGAGGGAATCAGGAGGCATTATTATTTCTTGATACGTAGTCATTTCCAAACAGAATATAGTCATAACTATTATAGTATGTCTTTTCCTCTGGGGTTAGGAATGTTCTCTGTCCTTGTCTGTTTTAAACTATTTAAACAGGTATTTTAGTCTTTTCATTTTAATATACTCAAGTAAACTGGAATCAAGTATAAACTACAAACAGGAAAACATATTTTCTTCTTTTCATAGCTAACCAATTTCTACTCTTTAAGGAAGGACCTTAAAAATAGAACAATGCCTATCTTTCCTGCTCCTGGCCACAGTCACCCTCTATAAATAGAAATTGGGTGTGCAACTCTCAGTTGCCTAACTGGAAAGGAATCCTTTGCCTGCTTCTTTGTCCTTCCTTCTGAGTAGGCTAAGTTCTGATTGTCTGCCCTCTTATTTCTTCTACTTCTCTATATTTGTGAATGCTGGGATCCTTTTTCTTGCTCCTAAAAATTGATTTTCACTATAATTTCAAGAGCAGGATTCTTTCCAATATATAAGGTCTATGTTGTCTTTTTCATCTGGCCTTCCCTATAAACCAGCTTACCCTTTGTCTCTCTTAAGGACAGTACCTGACCCACAGTCCAGTTTTGCTCTATCTCAAGCCAGTGGAGTAAGCTACTAACCCCATTTCTATCATCATCACTGAATGAATGAATGAATGAATAAAAATATAGAATAGCAGCTGCAAATAGTTGCTGAGTGCTTCCTATAGTCTTTGCTTTATATGTGTATTATCTCATTCATTCCAACGATTTTATGGGGTAGATAATATTATGCTCAAGCCATTCAACTAGTAAATAATAAAACCAAAATTCAAATCCAGGCAGGCTGATTCACAGCCTCTGCTATTAAACATTACTTACTATAAGCGGGTCAAGTATGAAAAAAAAAAAAGAAAAACTATGTTATATGGGTGGCCACAGACCCTATTATAGCCTATTCTCCTGCAACTAAATAACTCGATGAACTTGATGATTTTATTAGTACTTAGCTATCTGGTGTTTGTACATCAAATTGGTGCTTTGTCTTCTAAAGGACCCTCTGTTTGAAAAGAAAATTTAAGCTTCATTAAACATTCCCTTTGGTCTTCACAAAGAAGACTATCAGTGGTTTTTAGGGTGTTTTTTTTTTTTTACCCCCCCTTCAAAACCCAATGTACAAGTAACACCTGAGACTCCTTTTGTAAATTCAATCAAAAGGGAGCTTCATAACCATATCCTGAGATTTGTTTTGCCTGCTAGAAAGCTAAAATCCATATTGGTAGCCCTCTCCTGGCAAATTTATTAAGATCTTGGTATTACATTTTGTTTACAAAGTTTTCTCTTGAGTTAACAGAGATAGAGGGAAGTAAGATCTCTCTTCAGAAGAGAAAAAAAAATAATATTGTACCTTAAGAATGTCTCTCTAAGGAATTTCAAATTTTTTTTTGGAGTAAGTTGGAGAATAAATATATGCATTTCTAATATGTTAAACATTCATTTGTGTAATATTGAATGGAATGTTTTCCCATAATTTCCAACTATCATTTTTTGTCTTTAAATCTGTTGCAGAACTAATCTACATCTTTTTAAACATAGTTGATGTGTTTGCCTTTTTCCATCCATAGCCCTTTGTTCTTAATATACCCCTTACTTAGCATGTCCATCATCATCTTTTATTTCATTCTATGTGTACATTTTACTTTAATATATATCCTCAAGAGGCTTCCTCTAAATGCTTTTAGCATTTAGGAATACATTTTTTTTATACTCTTAACCAATATTTATTGAATAAATCTCATTGCTTGGTACTATTAAGATTATAAAGACAAGAATACAGGAACTGTTGATTTATTTTAGTATATGTGCTGCCAAAGTGAACATGGAAACTAGTGATTTATTAAACATCAGTATGTACCAGATATTTTACTTAGGTGTTACTGCTCTCAATTCTTTTTATGTATAAGAAAACTGGATAAAAGATAAAAGTCACACAGCTGGTAACAAAATGAAGTTGGAATTTATATTAGTCAGTTTGCAAGTGATAGCATCCTATGTCTAACTAGTTTAGGGAAAACGTATAGGCATACCTCAGAGATTACAAGTCTAGTTCTAGCCACCAGAATAAAGCAAACATCATGATACAGAAAGCCATAATCTTTTTATTCATGGAGGGTCTTGCCTTCAATTTGTAAAAACATGCAACATCTGGGAATCACAGTAAAGCAAAGTGCAATAAAACAAGGTATGCCTGTATTTAATGAAAGGATACTGGAGTATGACTGAGTCACAAGAAGTACAGCGATATAATTGATCCTAAAAAGAGAAGTGCTGTCAGGGACACTGAGATTGCTAAGGTTTTTTTAAAAAAAATGTTTCTCTCTTGTGCCACTTGGTTCCGGTGTCTCCTATTGCAGACCAGAAGGAATGCCAACAATCTCCACGCCTTACAGTGTAGAATTGAGAACATTCCAGGGACTCTTACTAGGGTCAGTTTCCTATTCTTAAATTAATATCTTAGGGAGGGTTAGAAGGGTCTCGTAGGAGACATGGCAACTGGGGTTTCAACTTTGTGTATTAGGGCTATTGCCAGAAAAAGGTGCCTCACTGTAAATGGGTAGTGTCATGCCAGTTATTGTATAATGCCCTATTGATAATGTAGATCTTTCTTATTCCTGGTCTCATATGTTTTTTCTACTACTTCCACTATACAGTGTGTCATTGAGGAAATTTTTTAAAGTATTAGTAGTTGGGAAAATAGAACCTATAAAATATAAGCAAAGAAGTATATGAAAGGCATGAAATCAAACGGGATAAGATCTGTTCTGAAGTAGTTATCACTTAATTTGGGGTATTCATGAAGAAGAGGCACTTGATATGGACTTTGAAAGATGAGCTCATCTTAGACATAAATAAATACTTTCCAAGTAGAGCAATCAGCATAAACAAAAGTGAGAATAAATGAAGCAAATAACTGACAGTGAGGAGATCATCCTAGAAGAGTTCCCAGGACCCAAATTATGATGCTTCTGACTCTAAAACTCATGTTTCTGTTGCTATTGACACTATATGGTGTATTGAAGAAGCACTAAATGAAATGATCTAGAAGGCTGGAAACATCAGTTTAGCAACCTTGTAGAAAGTACTATGTAAAATTCGAGGGCCTTACGTGATTGCATTAAGAAAGAATGGT
>NW_006494613.1:14172368-14193292 GCF_000325575.1 Pteropus alecto
AATTAGGTTAGAACCAAATAGGTTATAGAAATGTTTAGTGTCATTGACTGATTTAGGAAAAGATAATCAATTTTGCAGAAATATCACTTGTTATGAGAAGGGTTAAGATGATAGAAAGCAATCTAAATTGAAATATACCCAGATATAGAAATTGGTAAAGAAATTAGAGCTAGAGAGTTAGTGCAAGGTGTGAAACCTGATGAGCTTTCTAAAGGAGTACGTGTGCAAAAAAAAGTGGATGTTGGACTAAAACTTATAAACACCCACGCGGCTAGTATGAAATAGAGGTGGAATTTTGGTTTTGCTTCTAATATGTCATTTCCATCATTTTCTGTTATGTGTTTTCTGTACTGTCTCTCTAAGTAGGCATAGTAATCACGCTGCCCTTAGATTTAATAATTGTATGTACTTGGCTCAAGATATATACTCAGTAAGTCACTTTTTAAAAACATTTTCATCAATTTAATACTTTTTAGATTATGATGCTTTATGTAACTAATGACACTATTAAAGAATTCTAATTTGCTAAAATGTGATATCAAAATATATCAATTATATCTTAGATTTCCTTTGCCCCAAAACCCACTGCTCCTACCTTGTTCATCTAATAACCTTGGCCATATTTTAGAAAAGGATCTACTGTGAAACACTTTAAATGGTCCATAGCTTGTCTGTTTCAAAGTACTACATTTTAATGGAAGAGCAGATAATCTAAAACATTTCAGAATTAGTACTATAATATACTTACACTTTTAATCTGTAGTACTTCGATATCTTAATAGATTGAAAACGGAAAATATGAACCACTTCTCTGCAGAAAGTCTGCAGCATTTATTTCTAAATTTGCAAGTAGGGGATTCATTAATGACCAAAGTTTATTTTTTTAAATATAATTAATATTGGTATATTGGGATTAGAACTTATTTTGATCAAATACTAAAGGTGCCTTAGGTTTGTCAGCATATGATTTGAATTCATCCCTTACCACTGCAAAATTGCAATTTCTGATCTTTTTTCTCCCATATAAGTAGCAGAAGTAGCTTGGGAGTTAACATAATATCCATTTATGCCCACTTTGTATACATCTCAAGCAGGGCACTATAGAATCAGGGAAAGATAACTAATGTCTATATTTGAATTAACTATATTTTTGACATCTCTTTTTTTTCTCATTTACAGGGAGTTGATTTTCATATGGAGTAAACTTCAGCTTAAGTCTAATCCTTCAAAACAAGTTTTTGTAGATCAATGCTACCAGCTTTTAAGAACAGCAACTAATGTGAGAGTCATATTTCCTTTCATGAAAATCATTAAAGATGAGGTAAATAGGATATATTTACCCTTCATTTTAAATGAAAATTAAATTACAGTTTGCTGAAACTTGAATCTCTTATGATAAAATTTATTTAATTATAAAGTTGAAGAAAAGGAGCAATTTAAAACCACATTCTCCATCTATCACATCTTCTCCCCTCAACTTCAAACTCCCAACATTATACAAGGGTGTGTATGCATGTATGTATGTGTGTGTGAATATATATATATACACACGTATATATACGTATATATAAATGTATATACACATATATATACTTATATATAAATGAAAATAACTAAAAGAGAGAAAAAGTAAATTTAGCGTTACTTATAATTTAATATGGGAATAGCTGCTTCCATAGAAGCTATTTTTTCGTATAATTAAATAAGTTTGTCCCTTTTAACACTATCCTAAGTCCTGTTTGTAGAATCTTCACTAATTTGCAGATGAACTTTATATATCTATAGGCAATACCTGCTCACTATCATAGAGAAATATAGTTCATAGTTTTAAGTCTGGTGTTTAGGTGAAAAGAAACCATGAATACTGAAGAATTTTTGAAACTTAAGGACAAATTTTAAAGTGTTTAAGTGAGATAATATAAACCCATTACCTGTTTCTAAAAATAGTTCTGAAGCAAGTTTTTCAAGGGCCACTTACAAGTACTTGAGTACAATTTTAAATATGACTTTTACATAGACATGAAAATGAATCCTGCAGATCCTTTAACTTTTTTCCCAAATGTTAACAGAAGTTTGAATACAAAGATAGGAAAGATATAGCTACCCTAATTTTAACTGAATCTTTACATGGGTTATTTTTAAATACATAGGAGGCATCCTTTAAATAATATATTTTAATTTTTTTATATATTTATCACATGCATTATCATATCACTCATTAGATGTATGATCATGTAGTGATCATATTCCCATGATATCAAGTTGGCAGCACTGTATCAGAGGGTTTTACTTGTTTCCTACTTATTTTGCTAACCGCATTAATATCTTCATTATTAATAGTGAAGTGTCATTCAAATGCATTGTCAAAGTTATCCCCTCTCCCCACCAAAAGAGGGAGAAAAAACAAACTATGCTATAGAATACTTCTCAACATTTAAAGCGCATCAAAATCACCTGTAAAACTTTAAAAAAAAATAAAGATATATCTGTGTTTTACATATTCTAATTTGCACCAAAAGGTGACTTTGTTATAAAAAGTTTATAATATAGGTGAAGTTCAGCCAATTATCGTAAAGCTTTCTTATTTTCACAAGTCTGGTCAACCCTAAGAATACATTATAAGTGGAAAAGTTCAAAGATGAAATAAATATGAAATATATGATTAATCGTTTATTAAAACATTTTTATCTGATGGAATATATCATTCACATGCCTCAGTACTGTGAAAAGAGGCACAGACAATGCTGCATGAGTTCAGAAGACATCACAGTTGGCATATCTGAAAAGGCTTCATGGAGGAAGATGCTTTAAGCTGGGTTTTGAATGATAGAGGAGGATAATACTAACATTTGTAGAGGATTTTGTATTTTACAGAGCACTTGTGCCTTATTTTATTATTTCACACAACTGCCCAATGACATTAATAGAGCAGCAGAGAAACCATAGGAGAGAGTGTAGGAGATGAAACTAATAGGAGGGACTGCAGGAGGTAGGGGGTGGGATGCTGGAGATCCTAAAAGGGACTTGAATGCTACACTGAGACTTGGAACTTCAGTCCATACATATACTGGAATGGTTAAAGAATTTCAGGTAAGGAAGTATCCTGTTCCCTTTTGTCCTTTTGTCATGATCCTGAAAATTTTAAACTTGGGCAGCTGGGTGCATTATAACATCATGAGTCAAGAGAAAGAATGTAGACAGAACTTAAAGAGAAGGAATTCTGCTTTGAAGCAGTGGATTTTGAATTTGTTATATCTGGAAAATCTAGATGGGAATATCTAATAGTAACAATTAGAAATAGGAAATTTGAATTCAGAAAAGGATTCAAAGATGGAAATGATGGATTTATAGGAAAAAAACTAAAATTAGTGGAATAGATCTGATCCCATTCATTCTGTAAACATTTACTCAAAGGTCACAATGCAGAGTACTAACCACTAGACAATCATAGCGAGATACCTGAACATCACACAAAGGTCACTACATGTGAACTTCTATGCTAACCATAAGAGGATACAATAAATGAGATTCTGTATTATTTAGGAATTCAAAGTGATTCGTAGGAATTTAAGAATTCAAAGTCAGGGGTAGGAGCATACATAGATAGTTATAAAACAATATATATATGCTTTTTAGAAATAAGTAAAAGTTATTATCAATGGAAAGAACAGGGAATGTTTATAATAGGGAATGTTTAACTCTACCCCATGAAGGGGCCAGAATGAATGGTAAGAAAAACTTTCAGTGTAGAACTGATTCTCAAAGAATGAATAGGAGATAGGTAGGAATTTGCCGGCTAGATAATATGGGAGTATGATGTGCAAAGTTAAGGTCTGCTTGTGGAACTCTAAGTAGTTAAGTAGGGTTACATAGCATGAAAGGGACTAAGAGGACATAAAGATGGTAAGGCAGCGTTCCTCTCTGTCATCTATAATATACCATATGCAGGCAGTATGATATTTACACACACACACACACACACACACACACACACACACACACACACACACACATTTTAAAAACATTACTTTTGTATCTCTTTCTATTCAAACAAGCATTTAGACCGTTCCAAATCACTGGCAGCATTATTTATAACTTGAATTAGGGGTAGACAACAGATTCCCAAATAAAAGTTGATGCAGTTATCTTTAAGTCATCACTAAAAGTTTGAAAGCTTGAACAACTTTCACGTAATTTCTAGTAGGTTCATTTCTAGTAGGTTCATTATTTCTAGTAGGTTCATCTGATACCTTATTAAATTTGGAAAGATTGTAATTGCCTTCTTCATGTGGCCTACTTTTTTCCCCTTATTTGGATATATAATATTACTTAAGTAAAAATAGGTAATATTATTTAGTGCAGCTTTACGAGTTTCCATAAGCAGTTATTTTTTAAAATCAAAAATTGATACATGTGTTTAAATACATATAATTTAACCCTTCCACCAGAGAATGTAAGATTGATCCCTAAAATAATAAATGCTGTCTAGATATGTAAAAAACTTCAGTCTTCATAAGTTTATGAAGCATTTTGTATTTTAATCACCATAAAGTTGTGAAGCATTTTATATTATGGTTAGTAGTAGGGGCTGACAGACTTGAAAATTAAATCAGTTGGAAGTAAAAATGCTTTTTTCCAGATTATTCTCAACTTAAGTAAGATTTATATATATATTAAAAAAGAATTTAAAAAGGCTACCCATTGAGGAAAATTGCACATTTGGAATACTATGTTTATTTAGCTTTCATTTCAGAGTATTCTAAAAAGATAGTGTAATATTTTTAAAAAGGTATTTAGTAGTAATATTTTTTTCTTTTTACAGGTTGAAGAAGAAGGTTTACAAATCTGTGTTGAAATATGTGGTTGTGCTCTACAGCTAGACCTTTATGATGATCCCAAAACTAAATGTCTAATTTATAAAACAATTGCACATTTTTTGCCAAATGATTTGGAGATCCTCAGGATTTGTGCACTCTCAATATTTTTTCTTGAGCGCTCCTTGGAAGCTTATCATACTGTTGAAGAGCTTTACAAACGTCCAGATGAAGAATATAATGAAGGCACCAGTAGTGTTCAAAATCGTGTTCGTTTTGAGTTACTTCCAATTTTGAAAAAGGGATTGTTTTTTGATCCTGAATTCTGGAACTTTGTAATGATTAAGAAAAACTGTGTAGCATTATTAAGCGATAAATCAGCAGTTAGATTTATTGATGAAAGTACACTGGAAAATGCTACAGGTAATCTAAAAAAGGCGGCGGAACAGCAAGGTTTAGATGAAGGGCTTGACTCGCTTACAGATCAGAGCACTGGAGAGCTTGATCCTGATAGTATATCTGGAGTGCAACCTAAAAGTCTTATTAATACAAAGAAAAACCTTACAGTTCTTAATGCTTCCAAAGTAGATCACAGTGTCCCAAGGCATCGGTGTATGTTATGTAACAAAGAATTTCTAGGTGGTCACATTGTAAGACATGCCCAGGCTCATCAGAAAAAGGGCAGTTTTTCATGTGTAATATGTGGTAGGAAATTTAGGAACAGAGGACTTATGCAGAAGCATTTAAAGAATCATGTTAAGAAAATACAGAGACAACAAATTGCTGCAGCTCAACAGGAGAATCAGGAGATCCCTGCTTTGGAAGAAATACATTGTTCCAATACTTTCCTTTCATTTGAAAATGGGAATTCTGATAATAAGGATTTGGAAGTGCAGGCTATAAATGCTTCCAGTAATGGAACTAAAGAAGTCATCCCTGTGCATATGGCTGAATTCATTGAAATTCCCGTAAGTGTGTCGGAAGATGTAATTGAAAACGTTATTGAAAATGGCAGTCTGGATACTTCTTTAAATAATGCATCGGAGCCTTTACCTGTATGTGAAGATGACTATGAGGAAGAAGAGGATGAAGAAGGTAATTATGAAGAAGATGATTATGACCTGAATCAAGAAACTTCAGTACTTCATAAAATCAATGGAACTGTATGCCATCCAAAAGACATATATGCTACAGATCAAGAAGGAAACTTTAAGTGCCCTGCTCTTGGCTGTGTCAGGATATTTAAAAGAATTGGATTTCTAAATAAACATGCAAGAACTGTACATCCAACTGACTTAAATGTGCGGCAAACGGTAATGAAGTGGAGCAAAGGAAAATGTAAATTTTGTCAAAGGCAGTTTGAAGATTCTCAACACTTTATAGATCACCTTAATAGACACAGCTATCCAAATGTGTACTTTTGTTTGCATTTTAATTGCAATGAGTCGTTTAAGCTGCCATTCCAGCTTGCTCAGCACACAAAAAGTCACAGGATATTTCAAGCTCAGTGTAGTTTTCCAGAATGCCATGAGCTGTTTGAAGATCTTCCTCTGCTATATGAACATGAAGCTCAGCACTATTTAAGTAAAACACCAGAATCTTCTGCACAACCAAGTGAAGCAATTCTTTGGGATGTTCTTACAGACTCAAATCCTAATCATCAGGAAAAAGACTCATCTAGTAATGAGAAACAAGCTATTAATCTGCCAGTTTCTGCTAGCAAATCAAGGAAAGATTCTACAGAACCAAAGACATGTATAGAAAGTATGGAAAAGAAAGAAAATTTAGTTCAGAATGGAAATGAACATTCTGATGGTACTGTTTCTGATGTAAGCTTGATAGACCAAAAGATGCCTGACATAGAGCCAAATTCTGAAAATAATTGTAGTATTAGTGAGTTAGTCAATGGACACAGTGAAATAGAGCAGACACCTTTAGTTTCATCAGATCCTGCTTTGAAAATTGATACAAATAGAATCAGGACAGAAAACGGTTCCATTTTACCCAGTGTTGTACCACAAGAACACAGTACCCTGCCAGTATCTCAGGCACCCTCCAAACCAAATGTTACAAGTGAACATACTTCATATGGCTTAATTTTATCAAAGCCATATGTCAGACCATTGCCTCCCAGTTACCTTGATGAACGGTACCTTAGTATGCCAAAACGCAGAAAATTTCTGACTGATAGAATAGATACCTGTTCTGATCAAGACGTTTGTAAAAAATCAATGAAAAGATTGAGATGTGGCAAATGCCTGACCACCTACTGTAATGCAGAAGCACTTGAGGCTCACCTTGCACAAAAGAAATGTCAGACACTCTTTGGATTTGATTCAGATGATGAAAGTAAGTCTTCTATTTTCTTAATAGGTTTATCTATAGAAATAAAAAATGCCATAGGTCTTTGAGGTTTAAAAAATTAATGTTTGTATAGCACTGGTCATAAAGCACCACCTGTACATCCTTTAATCCATGCAAACATTATGAAGTGATGTTACTCATCCTGTTTTATAGAGCAAGCAACTGAAATTCACAAGTAATTTGCATAGGCACAGGCCTATGAACTTGTGGAAGCCAGAATTTGTACACAGGTTTTTCATACTCTGAGCATTATCTTTCAATGTATCTGAAACTTTTCTTCATTTTAAGTTTCATGTAATAAAAGTTCTGGAAACAGGAATTATGATGAAAATGTTTTTCATCTGCATGCCAGAATATAAGCCAAGTGAAGTTGAGCCTCCATTACAACAAGTCAAAAGAATCAGAAAATAACTGAAAAACAAAACTGAGCAAAGGAAGAGCTTGTCTTTCTACTGATATCAATATTCTTTGAATGAGTAAGGATATAAATAAACAGGAATCTTAGAATTCCAGTTGAACATCTATAAAATTTGAATTAATCAAATTTTGTGTTCTGTTTTACAGGTGCCTGATAAAAATGTTTCAGAAAGATCTGTCGATCAATCAGTAGTGTGAAAAAGGCACTACAAGAAAATGCATCATCAGTTTGCTATTTCCCTGATGGCCTTAATTTTAGAGCGGTCTCAGATTACTAAAGATAAAGACAAAGCACATTGTCTAGAATGAACTCAGAGATCTGCTGGTTTAGATTCCAAAAGGGTTATTACAAAACTCCCAAAGTACCAGTTATCCAGAAAACCACATTTTTAAAAAAAGTTCATAATAATAGCAGCATGTTCAGTTTCGCTTGTGTGAGAAACATGTTCAGGCAACTAGTCAAAATGAGAAACCAGCTATGGCCTTACAAAAAGGGAAAAGTTAACCCATTATTTTAAAAAAAGGGAGGGGTTGGTTACAATAAACAACTTAAAGTATTCTACAAATGAGATTTGTTTTCTTGTCATGCATAATCGAATTATGTCCTCCCATTTGGTCAAACATGGTTTAAGGAATCACTGCTATTTGGTTTATTATCATTTAAAAATGGATACATGAAAATAAAACTTGACATATCATCATACTAACCTTTAAAAGATTGTGACTTGTTTCCAGATGATTAAGTAGACAAAGTTCAATGAATAGCATGCCAGCATTGAAAATTAAAAAACTAAAGAAAACAAAATAACAATGCTTTGATAGAACCTTCCGCTTTCTATTTTTGTCATACCAATGAGTTATATTTAAAAGGCAAACAGTGCCAGTTAAATAGAAGAAGTACCATCAATAACTTTGGGGAAGGATATGAGGAATCTAAGATCATTAAAGGCTATCTAGTTGAAAAAAAAACACTGAATTGCAAATTCCTCAATGTGAATAATGGTATAAGCACACTGGGATATTTCTATTTGTATATAGAGTAGCATTAGGACATTGCTTGATGATTCATAGTAAGGTCCCTTAGACATTAATGTGAGTTATCTAAGTATAGTCCTATAAAAATAACTGGCTGTAAAAAAATATGTAAGCTAAGAATCAGGTGAAGAATTCATTGGTCTTATTCACTTAGGAGAGCTAATTATAAAATAAGCCATACTTCTCATGCTTTATTTATTAGTAATGAATTTGGTCTGAACAGTAATTTTTCTATATATATAAAAGGAAATAGTTACACAAAAAAAATTGCACAGCAACACAATAAGATATATTGATGCATTTATTTTCCTTGACGACCAGTAATTTTCCTAAGAAAGATTTTAACATCCAATTGTTAAAATGTTTTTTAAAATACCCTCAGATATGTTCCACTTGTACATTCTCTAAAAGAGGAAGCCTAAAGGCTTCCTTCTACCTAATGTGTTGATCTATAGCAGGGATAAAATGAACAAAAATGCAAAGGCAAATTCTTCAAAAACTGAGCTACTAATGTACCAATGTCAATAAATATTCCGGTTATTCCAACTTATACATTTTTGTTCAAAGCAGATAATCTTATCAGACCCTGCTATTATAAATTTTTGGATATTAAAGCTTCTTGAATGAAGTTACCAAGAAAATGGGACATTTCTTCCAGGGTAGCATTCAGGCTTTATTAAATTAGGATTTGCAGGTCATGATAGATTAAAGATCTAAAAAAAAAGTTCCCACATTTATTTATCATGGACATTCATTACTATGCAATTGATAGTCATAAATCCATTCCAATCAAATGTAGGTTTTTGTTTTTTTATGTAGCCTACATTAGGCTGTGGGATTTATATTTAAATAAACACAATCAGATTTTTAAATTCTTTCAGATCAACTTAAAAAATTTTCCATATTTCCTGATACTAAAAATATAACGAGTTCTATTTCAGTTCGGTCTAATATTCATCATGTAATAAAAAGTCTGTTTGGAAACTAGTTCATTTGAACAATTAAGTTTTTTTGAAATATAATTTCTGCTTTGTATATTTTTCAGAAGTTTAAAATTACAACTTAACATTTTATCACATTTTTAACTCTTTTTGTAAGCTGTAACGATCAACATAAATCCATCTCTGTAAATTATTTTCATGTTTTGCAGTTCATACTAAGATGTTTTAAACGTTCCGCTTGCTATTTTTTGTCTTTAATTTGAGGTTTTATTTCTACTTTTGTGTTGCTAAGGGAAAACTTTCTGAAGGACTGAGGTCAAATCAGTTTATACATAACTAAGTCAAGGAATGGTTTATAAAATTCTATTTGACCACACTGTTCTAACCTGTTTATATACTTCTCAAATAATTGCTATTGAAAGAATGTGTACATTTTATGTATGTTTTATAAGACATGAACTTAAATCATTTTGCTTTTAGAGGGTGCATAAACTTCCAACAGTTCTAATTTGGGATTCAGAAGAAAAGGAAGCTTTCTTCTTCAGATTTTTTTTTTTCTTTTCTGCTCCTTCTATTTTGAGGATATTTTTATCTTACATGGGCCAAGTTTCAATTGTTTGTTTTTAAATAAAAATTTTCTTCAAAAGATTAATAACTTTCTGCTATGTTTCAGTAAGGTCAAGAAAATAGCAAATCTGAATTTTTGCTGCTCAATATTATGAAAGGAGGTAGAAAGGGGGACTCTCCGTGGACAAGGACACTGGTACTTTGGGCTTTAGCCATATTCGTTTTTTAAACCACCAATTATATGAATAGATAATTTATAACATTGAACTTGTTATTCTTCTCAAATCACACTTGAAGGTTCAGCCGTACTCCTTTCATGTTTGGTATAAACTGTTGTATGGATGAGAAACCTAAAAGGGATGATAGTGTTTATTTTTTAATTTATTTGGTACTGTAAAACACCTTTTCAGAATGACTAAATGCTGCATATGCATTTTGGAATTGTTAATATGTGAAAGATTACAGATTCAGCAAGAAAGGAAATTTGTGCTTCCTTGTTGAACATTAAATTATTTTACTTTGCATTTTATAAGAGTACAAATTAAAACTGAGCCATTGAACTGCAATAAATCAACAATAGTGTCTCATTTCAAGAAATTTTTTGTACTGTACATAGATTTGTTCAATAAAACGTCCTTGTTGGTAAAGACGTGTTCAGTTTTATGTAGCAATGCTTCAAAAGGAATGATCAGGCTTAAGGTATATGTTAAATAAGAAATTTCTATTATGTCTCAAGGGAAAGGTATTCCAGTTAATATTACCATATTCTGATTACTGAGTGATTTTAAAAAGAATATAGAAAAAAGGAAAAATCTAAAAGTTTATATAAAATAGACCTTTTTAGAAATTATTTTTACTAATGTCCATATGCAGGAATTACACATTGACAGAATGGTGGTTACTAAAGCCATTTCAGGTAAATGGTTTCAGTGTGAGATAGCGCACTCTGCAAATTCAGCAGGTGGAGGACAAATATGAGAACTCTCAAAAAGCAAGACTGGATGGATTGATCCTCGTTGGTAATTCTTCAAAGATAACCTCTGGTGGAACTTAGATGATGAAGTCACTTGGAAATAAGATGTAAATGATGAAAATTACTACCTACAAAAATATTTCAATGGGAAAATGTCTAAGTCAATTCGTATCTAAAAGGTCTTTGGGCATGAAGGCTCCTACTTTTTTGTTCACTAAAAAAAGAAAAAGCCCTATACTATTTGCTGGTCTGGAACTGGAAAAAATGGGGCTGATGTAGAAAAAGAACCTCTTTGATGTGATCAGATAGCACTGCAAATGAAAGAAAAGATACTGTGTTAAATAGTTATTTGCACATATTACACACTTTGAAAAACACTAAGTTATTGAAGCATTCTAGAGCCGAGATCTAGAATTTAAAGTATATAATTTATGATCATATGATCTTCGACTTAAATGTATTGAGGTATTTAGATAAAATTATTGGGGTGACTTTCCATTTTTCAGAAATGAGGTATTCTGGGAAGCAATTAAATATTACTAAGTAGGCTTCCAAGATAAATTAAGTTGCTTTTCATAGCATAAGATCTATACCAATTTCAAAAATCAACTGATAGCAGACATAGAAGTTTTAGCTATATATCAAGATTTGATATAGAAGCAATCCAATTCTACATGAATAAAAACAAATGGCTAGGAGGTTCATGCCTTATTAAGGGTGCTGCACACTGGAGAAGAAATGGCTTCTCGTTTTACTAATTACTGTGCACCAACTACTTTATATGTGTAACCCCTAATTGTTAAAACATTGTAAGAACATTGCTTTTTAGAAACCAAGGCTCAGAAAGCTGAAATAACTTGAAGTCACACAGCTAATAAGTAGAGAGGTGGAATTGAAAAATCAGGTGTATCCTAAAACCACTCTGCCAACAAATGTAGAGTATGAGTAGATCTAATATGTCCAAGTTGAGAGGGCCAGACTTGCCTGAGGATTAGTGATTTCAGAGACAAAAGATGAAGTCTGCCACAGACATAGCTGATTGATGTTTTATTCTCTCCTACCAGCAGTAATTCTTACAGCGTGGTCTCCTCAGCAGAATCGGGTCACCTGAGAACTCGTTAGAAATGCTAAATTTTGGTAATGGGGCACCCATCTGTCTTTTGACAAGTCCAATTGATTCTGATACATGCTAAGGTTAGAAAACCACATACCTAAAGCAACAAGGTTCTTCGTATTTCCCTAGAAGGTAAACTATTTCCCCTTAAATTCATAGAGCCTTCATAGAAACTCAGTTTCCAAAATAGTTAAAGTCCCCTATTAATAATTACTTAAATTAACTGCTTTTGGATAAATGTGTGTGTGTATTTTTTTTTCTAAATTAAGTTTATTGGGGTAACATTGGTTAATACAATTATATAATTTTCAGGTGTAATAATTTAACATCTGTATATTCTATTGTGTGTTTACCACCCAAATCCAGTTTTCTGAAGCTACCATATATTTGATCCCCTTTACCCACTTCACCCTACCCATACCCCCCTATATTTGACCTCCTTTACTCCATCTACCCACCCCCCACCCTCTGGTTCCTCTGGTAACCACTAGACTTGTAGTCTTTGTCCATGAGTCTGTTTGTTTCTCCTGTTTGTTTGTTGCTTTTAGGTTTATATCTCACATACAAGTGATATCATGTGATTTTCAACTTATTCTGTCTGGCTTATTTCACTTAACATAATTATCTCGAGTTCCATCCATGTTGTCGCAAATGGCTGTATTTCATCTTTTGTTATGGCTGAGTAATATTCCTTCGTATGTTTGTACCACAGCTTCTTTAGCGAATTATCTATCATAGGACATTTCGGTTACTTCCATGTCCTGGTCACTGTGAATAATACTGCTATGAACACTGGTGTGCAAATATCTTTATGGATATGATTTTTTAAGTCTTTGAGGTAAATACCCAGTAGAGGGATTGCTGGATCATATGGTAGATCAATTCTTAGTTTTTTGAGGAACCTCCATACTGTTTTCCATACTGTTTTCCACTTTGCAGTCCCACCAGCAGTGTATGAAGGCTCCTTTTTCTCCGCATCCTCTCCAGCATTTATTACTTGTCCTGTTGATTATAGCCATTCTAACAAGTGCGAGATGGTATATCATTGTGGTTTTGATTTGCATTTCTCTAATAGTGATGTTGAGCATCTTTTCATGTTTGTTGGCCATTTGTATGTCCTCTGGGGAGAAGAAGCTGTTCAGATCTTAGCCCCATTTTTTTATTGGATTGTTTGTGTTTTTTTGTTGTTATTGAGTCATATGAGTTCTTTGTATATTTTGGATCTTAGGCCCTTATCAGAGGCATTGCTTGCAAATATATTTTCCCATTCAGATGGTTGTCTCTTTACCTTGTTGACGACTTTCCTGTGCAGAAGCTTTTTAGTTTGATATAGTCCCATTCATTTATTTTTGCTTTCATTTCCCTTGCCTTTGAGGTCAAATTCATAAAATCCACTTTAAGTCCAATGTCCTTGAGTTTCGTTACTGTTTCCTTCCATGCATTTTATTGTTTCAGGTTTTATATTGAGGTCCTTAATCCATTTTGAGTTAATTTTGCTGTGTGGTGATAGACAACAGTCTACTTTTGTTCTTTTGCAGGTAGCTTTCTAGTTTTCCTAGCACCATTTATTAAAGAGGCTTTCCTTTCTCCACTGTATGTTTTTGGCTTCTTTGTCAAAAATTGTTTGCCCATATAAAAATGGGTCTGCTTCTGGACTCTCAGTTCTGATCCACTGGTCCGTTTGTCTGTTTTGCTGCCAGTACCATGCTGTTTTGATTACTGTCACTTTAGTATAATTTGAAGTGGTCAGAGTGATGCTTCCAGCCTCGTTCCTTTTTCTCAGGATGGCTTTGGCAGTTTGGGGTCTTTTGTGCTTCCATATGAATCTGATGATTTGTTGTTCTTTTTCTTTAAAAAATGCCGATGGGATTTCAATGGAGATTGCATTAAATCTGTAGAATGCTGTAGGTAATATGGTCATTTTAACTATGTTGATTCTTCCAATCCAAGAACACGGAATATCTTTCCATTTCTTTGGATGATTTGATTTCATTTAATAGAGTTTTGTAGTTTTCATTATATAGGTCCTTCACGTTTCGTTAAATTTATTCCTAAGTATTTTATTCTTTTTGTTGCAATTGTGAAAGGAATTATTTTTTCCACTTCTTTTTCTGACACTTCGTTGTTAGAATATAAGAATGCTATGGATTTTTGAACGTTGATATTGTAACCAGAAACTTTACTGTATTTGCTTATTGTTTCTAGTGGTGTTCTTGTGGAGTCTTTAGGGTTTTCTATATAGAGAATCAAGTCATCTGCAAATAGAAACAGTTTGACTTCTTCGTTTCCTATTTGGATGCCTTTTATATCTTTCGCTTGTCTAACTGCACGCGATAGCACCTCCAATGTTATATTGAATAAAAGTGGCAAGAATGGACAGCCTTGTCTTGTTCTTGATCTTAGACGGAAGGTTTTTAGTTTCTCACCATTAAGTATAATGTTGGCTGAGAGTTTGTCATATATGGTGTTGATTATGTTATTTTCCTTCTATAATGATTTTGTGAAGTGTTTTGATCATAAATGGATGCTGTATCTTATTGAAGGCTTTTTCTGCATGTATTAATACGATCATCTGATTCTTATTTTTTAATTTGTTTGTGATGTATCATATTAATCGATTTGCGTATATTCAACCATCCCTATGCCCCTGGGATGAAGCCCACTTGATCATGGTGTATAATCTTTTTAACATATTGCTGTATTCAGTTTGCTAGTATCTTATTTAGGATTTTTGCATGTGTGTTCATGAGAGATACTGGTCTGTAGTTTTCTTTTTTTGTATTATCTTTACCAGGTTTCGGTATCGAAGTAATATTGGCCTCATAAAATGAGTTGGGAAGTATTGCCTCCTCTTCCATATTTTGGAAGAGTTTGAGGAGAATAGGTATTAAATCTTCTCTGAATGTTTAGTAAAATTCACTGCTGAAGCCATCTGGTCTTGGACTTTTACTTTCGTAGTCTTTTGATGATTGTTTCAATTTCCATGCTGCTGATCAGTCTATTTAGATTTTCCACTTCTTTTGATTCAGTCTAAGAAGGTTGTATTTTTCTAAGTCGTGGTCCATTTCTTCTAGTTTATTAAATTTGGTGTTATATATTTTTTCATAGTATTCTTGTATGATCCTTTGTATTTCTGTGATAGCAGTTGTAATTTCCCGTCTTTCATCTATGATTTTGTTTATTTGTGTCCTTTCTCTTTTTTCTATAGTGAATCTAGCCAGGGGTTTGTCAATTTTATTAACCTTCTCAAAGAACCAGCTCTTTGTTGCATTTATTTTTTCTATTGTTTTTTGTGTTTTCAATTTCATTTATTTCTGCTCTAATTTTGATGATTTCTTTCCTTCTGCTGACTTTAGGCTTCATTTGTTCTTCCTTTTCTAGTTTTTTAAGATGAAGCATTAGGTTGTTTATTTGGGCTTGTTCTTGTTTTTGGAGGTAGGCCTGTAATGATGTGAACTTTCCTCTTTTGACCGTTTTTGCAGTGTCCCAAAAGTTTTGATATGTTGTACTATCATTATTATTCGTTTCTACGTATCTCTAGATCTCTTTTTATTTCTTCTCTGACCCAGTTATTCTTCAGTAGGATGTTGTTTAATCTCCATGTATTTGTGGTTCTTCCTGCTTTCTTTTTGCAGTTGATCTCTAGTTTCAAAGCATTATGATCAGAGAAAATGGCTGGTATGGTTTCAACCCTCTTGTATTTGTTGAGGCTATCTCGGTGTCCCAGTATGTGGTCGATTCTTGAGAATGTTCCATTTGCACTAGAGAAGGATGTATAAGCAGCTGTTTTGAGATGGAAGGCTCTGTAAACGTCAGTTATGTCCAGTTGGTCTAATGTGTCATTTAAGGATATTATTTCCTTATTGATTTTGTTTGGATGATCTGTCCATGTCCGGCAGTGGAATATTTAGATCCCCTACTACGATATTGTTTTGGTCTGTTTCTCCTTTTAGTTCTGTTAGTAATTGCTTTACATTCATATTTCAGAGCTCCCTGATTGGGAGCATAGATATTAATAATTGTTATGTTGTCTTGGTGCATGATTCCCTTTATCATTATGAAGTGTCTCTCAGTATCTTTATCTTTTTTATTTTTGAACTCTCTTTTGTCCGATATTAGTAACGCTACTCTCGCTTTTCTCTGAATGCCATTTGCTTGAAACACTTTTCACCCATTCACTTTGAGTCTGTATTTGTCTTTGGAGCTAAGATGTGTCTCCTGGAAGCAGCATATGGTTGGGTTTTGTTTTTTGATCCATTATGCAGCTTTGTGCCTTTTTATTGGTGAGATCAGTCCATTTACATTTAGGGTGATTATTGAAATATGAGGTCTTCTTATAGCCATTTTACTTTTTGTTTTCTGGTAGCTCGATGTTTCCATTGCTTCCCTGTCCTGGTGTTTGTTTTCTTTATTTTGGTTGGCTTCTGTGGGTTTTGCCTCTGGTTCTTCTTGTTTTATGTTATATACTTCAGTTCTGAATCTTTGGTGTGTGGTTACCATTGCAATTATGAAAAAGATAGTAATATACATACATACAGTCTTCTGCATCTGCCTTATCTCCATTCCCCTTTGCAAATTTGGATCTTTGAATCCTCCCCTTCTTAGTCATTGTTGTCTGTTTGTCCCTATGTATGCTGAATGTTCATTACTATCTTGTTATAACAATTCTCATCTTATTATTTAAGCTCATAACGCCCTGTTCTTAGTAAGGGCTGCACTCCTCTGCTTCTATTTGCCTGATAGTCACTTTACTCCTAATTATGTATTTTTGTTGTTGTTGTCATTTTGTTTTAGGTGAGCTGACCCCTTTCAGTATTCCCTGTAGTGCAGGTATTGTATTAGAGAATTCCGTCAATTTTTGTATGTCTGGAAAGATCTTAATTTCTCCTTCATATCTAAAGAGCTTAGCTGGATACATTATTCTCGGCTGGCAGTTCCTTTGACTTGATAGTTTAAATATTTGATTCCATTCCTTTCTGGCTTATAAGATTGGTACTGAGAAGTCTGAGGATAATCCAATAGGTTTACCTTTATATGTTACCATTTTCTTTTCCCTGGCTGCCTTGAGAATTCTATCTTTGTCACTGATTTTTGATAACTTTAATACAATGTGTCTTGGTGAAGGCCTTTTTGCGTTGAGATAATTGGGTGTTCTGTTGACTTCTTGAATTCCAAGCTCCAGCTCATTCCTTAGATTTCGGAAATTCTCGTCCACTATTTGTCTGAGAATGCTCTCTAGTCCCTGCTCCTTTTCCTCGCCTTTGATAATGCGAATTATTATTATGTTTCCTCTCCTGATGGTATCAGCTAGTTCTTATATTTCTCTTTCATTATTTTTCATTCCTCGGTTTCTTTCTCTTCCTTCTGATGCATTTCTAGATTTCTGTCTTCGATATCACTGATCCTTTCCTCCTTTTGGTCAACTCTATTTCCCAATCTTGCTATTTCATTTTTCAACTCTTGCAGTGAGTTCTTCATCACCAGACGTTCTATTTGGTTCTTTTTGAGGGTTTCAATCTCCTTGCTCTGCTCTTCTAATTGTTTCTTCAATTCCTGAAATTGTTGACATGATTTGTTTTTGATCTCATTGAGTTTTTTCAGAAGTATCATCCTAAATTCTCTGTCACTTAAGTCACATATTTCTATGTCTGTAAGCTTATTTTCTGGAGATTTTTCTCTTTCTTTCTGAGATGCCTTGTCACCTTGGTTGTTCATGGTGTTTAATGGACTATTTCTCCACGTAGGCATTAATAGAAGTGTATTATTGCTGTTTTCCAGAAAGAAGGTTTATTATATAAAGGTCTGACTGTAGTCTGTTGCAAAGAAGGTGCTTTTCTTTTGGTTTCCAGTAGGTGGTGTCTAAGCCTCTTGGATCCCTGCTTTATATAATGCCTTAAAGTACCTGTGGTAGCTCTCATGTGCAGATCCCAGGCTCAGAAGTGATGGTGTGCAGTTTGGGTGTTTTTTGTTGCGTTTTAGATGTTCAGCTTATTGTCGTTTCAAGGAGAGAGATCTGAAGCTGTCTCTCACTCTCCATGTTTTCCACTGAAATGCGGCTCATAGCATTCGTCACCCACTGGGAACTGAAATGTAGCTTACAGGGCTTGCAGCTTTTGCTGCGAGTGGAAAGCCCACTCACAGTGATGGCTGCCCAGCTGTGAACACTTGGTCCTGAATCATTTGGAGCTGAGCTTGGTAGCAAGCTAATAATAGTGCCCCGGGTAGTCTGCAGGTTGGGTTGGGGTGGAGTGTTAGAGAGACACTGGCAGTCAGATCAATACATCCTCAGTCTTGCTGCAAATTTGGTAAGTGTTGTGAGTTCCCACATAAGACCTAGGTCACAGCAAGACCAGTTGCTATCTGAGACTGGCCCACAGGCCCTCGATATCTGCCCAAGTTCCTGATGGCAGCAGTGATCTGCCTATCCCTACTGCTGAAGTGTGGCTCACAGCACTGTCACCTGCTGGGAATGGAAATGTAGCTTACAGGGCTGGCTGCTTTTGCTGCGATTGGAAAAGCCACTCACAACAATGGCTATCTCACTGTGAACACTTGGTTCTGAATCACTTGGAGCTGAGCTTGGCCGCAAGCCAATAATACCTGCTGGTTGGGTGTGTGGGGTCTCAGAGAGACAGTGGCTGTCAGATCAAAACAGCCTGTCTTGCCAGAAATTTGTTAACTGTTGTAAGTTCCTGCAGATGATCCAGATCACAGCAAGACCAACTGCTGTTTGGGACTGGCTCACAAGTCCTAGATATCTGCCCAAGTTTGTGTTGGCAGCAGTGATCTGCCTGACTCTTAACTCTGAAATGGGGCTCACTGTGCTGGCTGGCCACTGTTGCTGGGATTAAAAATGCTGCTCACAACAATGGCCGCCCTGCTGTGAGTACTTCACTCTGAATCACTCAGCTCAGGGCTTGGCAGCCAACCATAAACAACTTCCCCAGGCAGTCTACAGGTTAGGTGGGACAGGCTGATCCCCCTCAGACCAGCTTCTCCTAATGGCTCTGTGGGAGGGGTCTGCACAATCAAGCTGGTGTGGTCTGTGGGGGGGAAGGGGCGGGCGGACCAAAGCACAATGGTGGCTGCCTTTCCAGCCCTCTTTCTGACTCTAGGTAATGGAGACTTTTTCAGAATGAATCCCACACAAGCCTCAGACCCACAGCTGATGTCCCGGGCAAGTGTCCACAGGTCAGAAAACCTTTGCACAGGTCCTTCAAAGGGAAGTCTAGGGGCTTAGTCTCCTTCCGTCTCACCGAGACAGCCAGAATCTCCTCTAGTTTCTACAGAGTTATTGGAATTTCCTCTTCCCTGGGCTGGGGAGCCCCCAGATGTGACCAGGACACCCCTCTCCTTCAGGAGAGCCTCTGCAACCTCTCTCTCTCCCTATTAGTGATCCTCCACCACCTGAGGGTGCGGGTCCAGCCTGATTTAGGACTTTGCTCCTCCTACCGGTTTTGATGTGGCTCCTTTACATTATCAGATGTAGGTGTTATAATCAGCTGGACATCAGGTGATTCTCCATGTTGATTATTTTATAATTTGGTTGTAATTTTAATGCAGTCCTGGGAAGAGACAAACCCTGCTTTTACCTAGTCCGCCATCTTCCTCCTCTCCCTCTCTCAGGACTTTGAAGATCGGTATATGTATATTTTAATATTAAGATCTAATACCTCAAACCACTTCAATCTAGAAAACTTTTTTTTCCTCAAAAAGCATTCAATAAGTGAAACTACCAGAATGTGATTTAATGGAAACAGCTCAAAGAGGTGTGGGGATCATTTGTATTCAAATTCCAACATGACAGTTTTATGCTTGTAAATCCTTAAGCAATTAAGTGCATCCTACTGAACTCAGATTTCCACATCTATTAAAAGTTGTTCTTGCAAGGTTATAAGAATTAAGTCTGTGAAGGGGGCCTGGTGCCGAGCCCTTACTGTTATAATTTTATTAAATTTCACGTAATGGCTCCTGTACTGTCTTTGGCTCCAGCCAAAAACAGCCCTGCTGTTTTATTCCATGCATTATTCATGACTGCTCCCTTTACTTGTAATTCTTCACTCCCTTTCTGTCCCACCCCTCATTCTATGCCTAATCCTTGGGGATCACCACTTTCTCCAGAAAGCCTAATCTCTCTTGAAAACTGATTTATCCATTACTTCTCCTCGTCTTCCTCCTCTCAGTAAATGCTAGCTCCACTTGCACGAACCAAAACCTTTAAGTCATCCCTGACTCCTTATCATATCCTCCACTCTAAATCAATCTACCATCTTTTCTCCATTGGACTATTATACTAGTCTCCTAATTGGGTCCTCTGCCTCTACTCTTGCCCTTCTCCAGACTGTTCTTCACTCCAGGAAGCACCTCAAAATGGTCTTGTTTGAAACAAGTTAGACCATGGCATTCTTCAGTTTAAAATCCTCCAATGGCTTTACAACACATTCATTTATTCAACAAATATTTCATACTATGTGCCAGGTTCTGTAATAGACAATAAAAATAAAAGATAAAAATCCTTGGCTCACAAAACTTACATTGTACTGTAGGGCAGCAAACATATAGTATCATATAAGTGCTACAAAGAAAACTTAAGTAGGGTAGGGAAGGTTTAAATAAGCATGGCATTGTTAGTGATCATTTTAAATGATGATAGGGGAAGGACTCCTTGATAAGGTGATTTTTGAGCAAGGACCCGAATA
>NW_006494613.1:14193337-14211949 GCF_000325575.1 Pteropus alecto
AGCAAAAGCAAAGGGACCTACACGGCAAGTTTAAGGAACAAATAGCACTGTGACTAGTCTGCAGTGGGAGAGAGAATAACAGGAAATGAAGACAGAGATAAAAGATAAAAGCCAAAGTCCATAATGGCCTGCCAGGCTCTAGATCTACATTAATACGGTAGCCACCAGCCACACACAGCTATTAAAATTTAATTAAAATTCAAATAAAATTTGAGTTCCTCAACCACATCACAAGAGCTCAATAGCCACATGTGGCTGGTGGATGATGTACTGGACAGCACTGATACAGAACATTTTCATCCTCTCAGAAAGCACTTGGACAGGTGTTTCTATATCAGCGGTTCTCAATTGGGGATGATTTTTCCACCCAGGAAAATGGTGGAAAATTGGAGAAATTTTTGGTATATACAACTGGGGGAAGAGGTGCTACTGGCATCCTACAATGCATAGGACGGCCCCCACAACAAAGAATTATCCTGTCCAAAATGTTTATAGCGCTCTTGTTCAGGAACCCTGCTCTAGATCAATCTTGATTACAACTCTAATCTTATTGCTCATTGCCTCATCCTTGCATAAGCTCCTCCAGACTCTCCACCTCCTTCCTACATGCCAAGCACTCCATCCTTTCCTCATAACCTCTACTGTTGCTTTTTCCTAGGTTTCTTCTGTGGTTCATGCTCTCATTTTCTTCAGGTCTTTCAATGTTGCTTAGAGAAGACTTTCTTGACAGTAGTATAAAATAACATCCTCCTCATCATCCTCCTTTTGATGTATTTTCCTCCATTTCCCGACACAGTAGTTTGTCTGTTTCTTCCCACTAGAATGCAAGTGCCTTGACTTGTTCACAGCATAAAGAACAGAGCCTGGCAAGTACTTACATTTTTTGAAAGAATGAATGTAAAAGTTGGGCATACCTTCCATGTAGTCCCACACCAGCATTATGAGCACTTACTTGTCATCTCTTTACTTGCCAAACTCCCAAGAGCTTCTTGAAGAAAGTCTGCCATTTCTCTCAATCTTCAATACCTAGCGTAGTAAGCACTTAATGCTTAATGAAAAATGTAGAATTGATATCTGTTTAGTAAAATACCCCAAATAATCTCCACTGGCAAATTATATTAACCATGCTTTGAATGCCTGTTTTAAATACTATATTTACAGCATATTTTATGGCTAATTTTTTTTTAATGTTAAATTTGCTAACCGGATATACAGATGTATACATTTCAGCTACTGGCAACATCCTAATTAAATATTACCAAACCGGCTAAAAAAATGAAAGGATATAGAGGCAAGCGCTTTAAGTATGATTCCTCATCCGGGCTTGGTCCAGCAGAGCATGACTGTTTCCCTCTCGTGAATGTGTGTTGCTGTCATACTATTAGTAATAATAACAGCTAATATTTACTAAACTCTTTCTTGGGCCAGGGATTGTTCTTCATCTCCCCACCCTTCACCAACAACCCTATGAGGTAGGCATCTCTACTAGATCCATTTCGAGATAGGAAACTGAGGGACAAAAAGGCTAAAGAGCTTGCCCCACCGCACCGTTAGTAAATGGAGTAGTGAAACTCAGATAATCCGGCTTCCGGAGTCTCCAACTTTAAACTACTACCCGATACCGGCCCGCCTACGACCAAGCTCGCGAGGACAGGAATGGAAGCAATAGCCTATCTTTGAAAGTCAGCTGAGAGGCGGGCAGGCTTGACGTAGGACAGGTGAAACCAAATTATTTTAAGTAAGTTATATGTAATTTAAGAATATCAAACTATAAGCACACCCAGCTCAGAAATGGCCAAAGACTTTCACGTGGTTCCGGGGGCCGTGCCGGCAGGAGGGACGGACGGGCCTCCATTGGCCGGCCCCGCGGCATCACGGGAGCTCGCCATCGCCTGGGGGCCGGCGCCCGCTTTCCACGCACCTGCAATTGCGCAGCTCTCCCAGGTGTTCTTTTGGAGGCGGGACTCCCGAAGAGTTCAAGGTTTCGCTTCCTGCTACCAACTCCCTTGTGGATGGTCTATGTTATCCGTGTAAACGCGGTCCTTCTCTCTAAAGTGAGATCTGTGGGACTCCACCCCATCCTGGCCTGCCCGGAACGGCAAAATGGAACACCGCATTTCCTGATTGACCTCATTGGCGACCACTTCCGCCCAGCGGTCTGGAATACCCAAGGCTCTTTGGTGGCGAAGAACAGGAAAAGCACTTCCGGTGCCTGTTGCCAAGGCGCCGGCCCCTTGGGCCTAAAGGAGCGACATTATTGGCGTCGTCCTCTCCCCCTTTTCTGGGGGTCGAGATGTCGGGCCTTAGCCACCCAGAGAGAGAAGGCTGTCGTAACCTGCTCGGCCTACTAGACAACGGCGAGATCATAGCCCTATGCGACACCATTACCAACCGTTTGGTGCAGCCTGAGAACCGCCAAGGTAAGGATAGACCCTTCTCCCCAAAGGCGGCCGCGCCTCCCCAGGCCTCACCTACGCCCCAGGCTGTGGGAGCTGAGGAGCTTCGAGGCTTCGCTCTCAGTCCCTCCCGGAACGCTGGGGAATCTCGGCCCTCGCCGGTGCCTTGGGGCCGCGACGCAGCCTCGGACTGCCCCGCTGCTCCCTGCACCTGAAGGCGGTGATTGCTGAAAACAGCGCTGCTTCCAGGTTTTATCCATGTAATGTTATTGACAAATGCTTGTTTCGAGGAATCAGAGTACGTGAATAGTCGTTTTAAGAAAACTGGCCAAAAAGAAAAATGTCTAGGGTGCCAGGGTGTTTTCCATTTTGTTTCGATCAGCTGAGGAGTGTTTGCTGCTCAGGCTTTTTTCTTCAAGCTTAGAGGAGATATAAGCATTTTTGTGTCAGTCTCCTAGGTAAAACGACAACTGTAATAAAAATATAGTTTGGTTCCGTTTCTTTTTTTTAGATCGAGATTTGATGATATTGTGTTATAGGAATATATTTCTTCAGAGCCAAACAAACATTTCGGTAGAATAAATTACGAGGATTATTAATATTCAGCCTGGTTGTAATGAGTCCGTATAAAAATGTAATGAGTAACTTAAGCGTTTATTCCATTTTTTATATCACCTACTAGTTTAAACTCGCTGAATTTTACTCTAAAATGTGAAAATTCCAGCACCCTATGTTAGCGTATGACTTTTCTACAAAAGATTCTGCTTTTTAAAACTATCTACTTAAGTCAAATTTATATTTTTACCATTTAAGAAAATCATTTGAAACTTCGAACCATGAGCATTAGAAGAAATTCCTAAGAATTTAGACTGGTTTTAGATTTAATGTAGTTCTTCAGAATTCATGTATTTTACATGGTAATCACCTCTAAAGTCAGGGTTACTGAATTTAAAATTGTATTAGATCAAAATGCTGGATTTAATTGATGTTTCTAAAAGCAAATAAGAAAAAGAAACTTCCCCAGTACATATATGTTAAATGATTTGAAGTGGTGTTTCTCAGAGGGAAAAAAATAAATCAATAAACATGAAAAGATAACCTCTTTAGAAAGTAGTGAAATGAAAACCGAAACACAAAAACCGAAACACACAGTCTTTTCCGTGTACCAGATAGATAAAAAAAAACTTAATATATAAACGTCAAGTTTTGGTGACCATGTGAAAAAAATTTGTTGACAGTTACTGCAGTAGTGTAAATTAGAACTACCCACTTTGAAAACAAGTTTGACATTATCTCCTAAAATGGAAGATTTAGTTACTTCTACGCACATATTCTAGACCTGAGCTTCTCACACTTGAATGTGCCTATGAATCCCTCAAGATCTTGTTAAAATGAAGATTCTGATTCAGTAGTTTTGTTGTTGTTGCTGTTTTGCGGGGAAGGGTGCAGAAATTACATATTTTTAACAAGCTCCCAATGTAATGCTTACGCTGCTTAACCCTCTGTGTAGTAGTGTAATGGGAGACATGCATTAGAATAATAGTGTTTGTAA
Organism: Pteropus alecto; assembly: GCF_000325575.1. Taxonomy (NCBI): domain Eukaryota; kingdom Metazoa; phylum Chordata; class Mammalia; order Chiroptera; family Pteropodidae; genus Pteropus; species Pteropus alecto. The sequence goes on from NW_006494613.1 coordinate 14,197,286, forward strand.
TTAGACACACACAGTAAAAGCCTGTAAACAGGATGGATAAGCTTGCGATGTAATCATATAATTAACTATGGTACAGCAGTGAAAATGAATCAACTAGAGCTACATATACTCATGTAGATCTCAGAAACAACGTTGAGTGAAAAACTGATTACAGAAGACTATATATATTGACGGAGTGAATTTTTAGAGTGTTCAAAAATACCAAACTATATTGTTTAGTGATATATAGTTATGCTGTACAACTATAAACAAAAGCAAAGGAATGGTAACATTTAGGATAATAGCTACCTTGAGGTGGGTGGGAAGAGAAGGAATAGCTAGGGAGGGGTAAAATTACCACCTCAAAGATATTAATTTTCTGCATGGTGTGTACAAGGGAGTTCATTTTATTGCTATTCTGTATACCTCACACATGTGAAAAATAAAAATACAAGTCAGGGTTCTGCCACTTCTTAGAAGTATGATTGTTGATACCTCATGTACCTTTAAGTTTCATTATCTGTAGAGTGAGGATATTGAACTAAAAGTCCTTACACATCTAAAATATTGTAATTTTACAACCATTTTTAGGGATTATAACTGAATTTAGGTCCATTGGCCTTATTAGCAAAAAAACACAAATTTTTTCTGTCTCAAATTTTTTCTTAAAACACACCATTCTTTAAAAGAAAATGCTGAAATGTTACTATATCTTATGAGAAGTGAAAGAAAGAAAATATTCGGTGGGGAATTTTGAAACAATATTTTTTTAAACCCCAAACCTGACAACCCACTTCCTGTTTTTTAAAAAATGATAACCACCTCATGCAAAAGCAATAGTACCATGATAAAGAGTTTATAAATATTGATATAGTTTCTGCTGACCCTAGACAAATTTTTAAGTGACTCATGATTTTCTATTAATCTTTACAATTTCCTTCTAGATGCTATTCGTGCAATATTAGCATATAGTCAAAGTGTAGAAGAACTGCTGAAACGTAAAAAAGTCCACCGAGATGTTATATTTAAGTATTTGGCATCACAGGGGGTTATTATACCTCCAGCTACTGAAAAACACAGTCTTATTCAGCATGCAAAAGATTACTGGAGAAAGCAGTTACAGCTGAAATTGAAGGAAACACCAGAACCAGTTAAGACCTCTGAGGACATTAGACTCTTTCAGCAGGTAAAATAGATCTTATATACTGAATCATAGTTCTGTCTCAAACTCTTTAGATAATCCAAGGTCTTTGGTAACATGGTTAATATTTTGTTTTTTATCATTTTAGCTTTAATTAATATCTTTTGCATTTTTAAAGGAAGACCAGTAAAGCACCTAAGAGATATGTCTGACATTCAGTAAAGTATAAAAAATATTCTATTGATTTGTAAGGGGGGCAAAGGTATTTATCCTCTATCAAATGAAGACTATAGGATTTTTAAAGAGAATAGATAGACTGCAGGATCAGTTTAATTTGAACTTAGCATCTAGTTCTCTAATTTTTTCCTACTTTAAAAGAATGCTATTGTAAGCCCTTTCTCATTTTGAAAACTTTCTCTGGCGTTAAATTGCAAAAGTTCTATGAAAGAAACTTAAGTATTTTTTATATTTGATTTTTTATCTAGAAACTATTGTTTTAATAATTTCCTCCAGTTGATATTGTCTGTTCCTAATTTTTTTTTTATCTCTACTACACATTTTAAGTGTCATGAAAATTTAAATGTTGATCGAATAAACCTCTGGGTCATTTTAAACTACATACCACATACTTTGAATTAATGTGTTTTACAGTAATATTGCCTTCATATTAGGAAATGATCTTCCAAGGGCTTTCTTAATGTCCTGAAAAAAACATTGACTTTGAAATCATATAGATGTGACTTCAAATTAGGGTATGCCTTATACTAGGTGTTGACTTGCGCAGATAACTTGACCTTTTTGAACCCGTTTTCTTTAGAAAATGGGCATAATGATATCTGTCATAAAGCTTGTGAAGACAGAAGGAAAATAGCACTTAAGTGCCAAGCAGCACAGTACCCAATATATTCAATAGCAGGTGCTCATAAATATAGATATGATACCATGTAAATAAGGTAGTATGTTCTGGAATAAAAAATCTAGCCTATCAGGTATATTTTTGCAAGAACGTTTTCTTTGAAATAAAAGAAATAATAGTGTAAAATTAATCCAGTCATAGTAAATAACCTGTTTCAATCATATTAGAAGTATGTTTGAAGACAGTAAAAATGATTATTGTCAACTTCCTGTGTTATGATTTATATGCCACAAAGTATTTTTATTTAAAGCATACAGTTTGAAGGCTTTGACAGACCTTTTTTCATACCTGTGAACGATTGCCACAATCAAGAGAAAATGCTTATGTAAATTATTGACTGTTCATGCTGCTATTTTAAGAGGCTTTGTTAAACCTTAATTTCTTAGCTGAATTTTTAGTTGCTTAAGCTGAGAAATTCTAAAATGATTTTTCTCCTTTTTACACAAAGAATTTACTGTGCATAATGGGTTCAATGAGTTTACATATAGTTCATTTCTCTTCTGCTATAATCAGTACATTAAAACATTGTTGTGAAACAGGTTAGAAAAATAGATGAGAATTAATCTTGGTTTTATTTTGTATTTATTTATCTTAACCAGCAGGAGAAAGAAGATAAAAAAGCTGAAAAAGTTGATTTTCGACGATTAGGAGAAGAATTCTGTCACTGGTTCTTTGAACTTCTTAATTCTCAGAATCCTTTTCTTGGACCACCTCAAGATGAATGGGGGCCACAGCACTTCTGGCATGATGTCAAGCTTAGGTTTTATTATAACACATCTGAACAAAATGTGATAGACTACCATGGAGCAGAAATTGTGAGCCTTCGTCTGCTGTCACTAGTGAAAGAAGAATATCTTTTTCTCAGTCCCAACCTAGATTCCCGTGGACTGAAATGTGCTTCTTCTCCCCATGGTCTGGTAATGATTGGAGTTGCTGGGACTGTTCACCGAGGAAACACTTGTTTGGGCATTTTTGAACAAATTTTTGGACTCATCCGCTGCCCTTTTGTGGAGAATACTTGGAAAATCAAATTTATCAACCTGAGAATTATTGGAGAGGCTTCTCTTGCTCCTGGAACATTAATGAAACCAGCTATTACATTTGAACCAAGTGATCTAGAGGCCTTTTATAACGTAATCACTTTATGTGGTACTAATGAAATACGACATAATGTAAGGCAGACATTGGATAGTGGAACTGGAGACCAAGCTTTATAGTGGAAATGAGATATTTTGAACAAAAGAGTACTGAGTTTAAGTAACCCTCTAAAGCATTGATCACTGTATGTCATTGTATACAGAAACTTCCAAATACTGCATCAGTAATGTCTAAGTGATTTCAGATGCGAGGATTGACATATTTTAGTTGAAATATCTTTTTTGACTACAGATTAACATGAATACTTGCCTCTTTCTACCTGAGTTGCTGCAAATATCTGAGGGCTTAATGCAGTTCATCAAATAAATCCCACTTTAGATGTTATAAACGGTGTGCCTTAGAAACCAGGTAATATTCTCATTTTACTGAGTTAAATATTCAGCTTGTACGTGTACTTTTCAGGTGGAAAAGAAGTAATAGTGTTCAAGGTTTTCCCTTGTCAAGTTTCTCATTTTTATCTGGATCTGGATAATTTTACAAACGCATCTCATGACAGTGTTTTAAAAAGTGCTTATTTTAGAGATGTTTAAACAACCCTTAGAAAACTCAAATGACAATCTTGTGCAAAAAGTCCAGTAATTTAGCAGGTGGAGAGAAATTTACTTTGCCTTTTAAAAATTTGAAGAACATTTTTCAAAGTTATCTACTGTAGTCTACACAATCTGCAATATTTTCTGAACTGTTTTGGGCAATGTCAAGTGCTGTCAAGGCTTCAAGTAACAGTTTTAAAGGGTATGTATTGTAACATCATATAAAGGAAACATACTGTTGAAATTTTTAAAAAGCTGTGCCATGCCCATTTCCTAACTTTTAATTGAATTACTGTTTTCTTCTTGCTTGATCTTGGATGAGGTGACCAAAAAGGTGGGGGGAAAAAAACCACATTTATAATGTGGGCAATATATATATTAAATATATATGTGCATATATACATATATGCACATATATATTACATATCCACATAAATCTACATCTCCACCATCATAAATTAAAATTAATAGGATTTTTTTTTAACCTCTAATAGATTTTACGAGGTTTGAGTTACGAGGTTAAGTTGCCAAATTACATAGCTTAAATTCCCAGCTACTTGCTGATCCTGGATTTAGTTTGTGATTTTAATTTATCAAAATGTCATTTGGAAAAAAATTCAACTGGGAAATGTGATGATGTACATGTTAACTATTTACCTTTAACTCTGCTCGTGATCATCTAGGATGGCTGAAAAGAATTTTGGAAGCAGGAGGAAAAAATTCTTTGTTTTTTTAAATGCCATGCATCTTATGAGTACAAATTGATATGTCCTAAAATAAAACATGATAAAAGAGGGAAATCTCTTTCGTCTGCTATAAGAATAGTATATTGTTTAGATTTAAAGCCAGATTTTGTTTTTCTTCTTTAAGTTGGAAGTATCATTGTACTATGTAATCGATAAGTAGCCTAAGTAAAGGATAAATTAAAAACTATTCCCATCTGGTTTCTTTGTGCTGTTAATGTCAGTTACTGCAGAAGTATTACTATAGATGCTCAGGATGGGCAGAACTTGCCTTTAGCTATCTTCAGTATTGAATTTTTGAATTCGTGTAATGCTCAAAGCTGAAATTTCTGCATGTTCTTTTAATCACCCTTAAAAATTTGAAATTTTCCTGATAGACTAAATCTCTTGAGGATTGGAGCTGTGTTTTATTTCCTGTGAATCCCCACAGCTGGGCACACTGTAGGACCTAGTGTTTAACTGAATGGATGAAAGAATGAGCAAAAGAAGCTTACATTCTATATGAAAGACTTTTGTGCCTAGTTTGTCTTTGATGTTTCTCTTCAGTGGTTGTTTTTTGATCATATTGTCTGAGTTTTATATATGGATACGCAGGAACTTGTAGGTCCCAAACAAACTCAGATTTGGGGAAAATTTTAACTTTAAGTTTTTCTGGATTTTAGAACCTCCAAGGTCAGAGTGAGGTATACTAGGAGGGTCCTAAGACTACCAAGAAACTATTATAGGGGAAATGTATACTTCTTGATTGGAGAAAGAAGACATAGAAGAACTGAAATTTGTTCACGAAGCTTAAAGCTTGGTCAGGCCTCTGAGAAGGTCCAGAAGAACAGTGCAGATTGAACTTTACTTCTACTACCATCCATTGCTCTGTTCATGTTACCGAATGGCAGAGGCCCCACCTCACTCAGCCTACGTCTCTTGCTTCAGTATGTTCAGGTGGTATTTGGAAAGTCTGTGGAGGCAAATAGTAAAGAATACAGCATTTCTACACGTAATTATAGTAATTGGGTGGTCAAACCATGGGGCACCTAGGCTTTATTTACCGTAGGCTGATTTGCAGTAGTCTAATAGGGTATTATTAAAATATTCTTTTTTTGTGAAAATTAAAAAATCTTAAGTAGTTATATTTGGATGTTTTATTAATACCTAGAATGCCAAAAAAAATTCATGTGTCTTATTAACAATACCAAATAGAAAAAAGACATCTCTAATTTATTAAATCAACTTAAAAATGGGAAACACAAGTTGGGAAAATGTTCCTGGGTTTTCAGAAAGATAACATTTTTATGCTGGTTACCTAGTCTCAGTAAGAAATTTTAATAGCACCGGAAAGGGATTTAAAGAATATTCTTTTAATTTTTTAAAAAAATTAGTCAGAAACATTGTGTTTTAACAAAATGGCTCATGGCCAAGTAGATCACAAAAATGAATGAAAACCATACCTTAACATGTTTCTTAGCATCTATTTGTACAAATTTAGATGCCCATTTCTTAACTGGTTCTTAATCTGGGTTGTGGGGGATGGACCTCGACCTTTTGAAAAATGAGAGCTATGCTTGTGCCTTCCCCAGAGTCCCTAGGCTAGAGTCTTAGGAATGATCTCTAGGAAATCTGTTAATGATAGTCGTTAATGTGTGAAGTTTGTTTTTAAAAAGATGTCAGATATTAATATAAAACCTGAAATACTGTCAAGTGAAATATTAAAAATCAGTTTCATTTTGACAAGATTAATGAACAATGGGCATGCTTTGGAGAAAGTGAAAACTGAAAAGGAAAATATTTTAAATATTTTCTCAAGACCTTTATAAAAACTAACCTAAGAAGATGTTTATTTAATAGTGATTGTATATTGCTTTTTCTGATGAAGGATTTAAAAAAATATAACATTTCCTCTGATGGGACTATATATGTGATCTACTTTACACGACTCCCTCTCACCTTCCTCCCCGCCGCCCCTAACCCTCTTTATAATCTTTGGATATAGCCAATTTGAATGCAGATAGCACAGCTGCAGTGCTTCTGGATCTAGGTTCTCTTTATTTGGCATATATTTATTGAGTATCTAAATTTGTAAGTCAATCAAGTAAAAGATAAAATAATCCATTAATATGTTATTCTCCTAAATTTATGTTGAATTCAAATCTGAATCTCTGGGTTTAGATATCTTAAGGTAAGAACTACCTTAGGCCTTTTGCAGAAGGGTTTGGTAATATCCTTTTATGTGGTCAGAACAACAACAAAAAACATTGAATTGAAATTTTAAGTTGCTATATAGTTTCAGCTAAGTCATATAGATTTATGACTTATCAATGGACAATATAGAATATTCTTAAAACTGAAAAATTGGAAGGAAAATATTTCAGAATTGTATCAGACTGCACTAAATCCTTTTAGCTTTATTTTTTCTAATTTGAACCTTTCTAATCTTTCAGTAAAACAATATTAAAATCGAATGTGATGGTTACTGTAAGTTATAATTATAGTATAATATTAAACCAGAAACTCCAGACTTACTTGTGTTAGAATCACTGGCGTAGAATTTGGTACCTTCTAATTTCTGTTCCCAGTACTGCCGAATTTAATTTCTCTTTTTTGTGAGTCATTTAGTAAGTGTTCTTTGGTAAGCAGATGAAAACTAGACACCCTAAATCTCAAATACAAAATTACATTTGAGTTTAGGGATTAAAGGAATTACTGCTGCCCACTTCCAACTGTTACTTGTCTGATGTTTTCTGAACAAAAAAAGTAAAATTAATGACGACTTAGGAAAATCTTTTTCCTTGAAGCACTTAGTTGCACAAGTTTGCATTAATCTTTTTCATCTCTTGCCTTTTACTGTACGAATGGTTAGTATCAACACTTAATTGTTCTCCAATTGTTACTGTATAAGTTACTTTTGCCTCGCTACGTAAGTAATAAATTCCTAGAACTGGTGATTCTTATTTATTTCACAATCTTTTCCCCTGTGTCTTGCACAAGATACAGAATAGCTAAATTTGGAGTACTTGTTATATACCGGTTACTCCTCTGTGCACATTTTGTGCATTAACTTATTCAATCCTGTGATCAGCTAAATGAGGTAGTAGATACCATTATCTTTATTTTACCAGAAAACTGGGTTGAGTAATTTTCCAATTTTGACAGCTAATGATAGAGCCTAGATTTAAACCCAGGTATTACAGCCTGAGAGCCTTGTGGTAACTACTAAAGTATATTGCCTCTTAAGTACAGTAGGTTTTTGAAGAGTCCTTTTTGACTAATTATCTTCAGTACAAAGGTTGTCGTTTGCTGGCACTTATTTCCAAATCAAAGATGGCTTTAATCTGTATTGTTTATCTAAATACAGAGTAGGAGTGTTAATGCATACTGTATCTTTTAATTATACCTCTTAAGTTGCTCATTTAGTATTTTAAAACCTTTTGGAGAGAAGATAAAGAATGTTCATGTATGACAATATTAGGAAAAAGAATAAAGATAACTGCGTTGTATAAACAATGTAACAATTTATATCAAATTTATTGAATTCACTGTCTCACAATCTCTAATCTTCCCTTCTTGCCATGTCGGGATGTAGCATATCTACAGTATTGTTTTCTATTTTAGCTGCTGCTGTAATTAGACTCTCAACATAAGCCTAGACTTATTTTAATAATTTCTTATTTTTTACTTTAATATTTCTTACATATTTGTGACAGATTACAGTTCCCTTAAAGTACAGCTTTCATCATGTCTGCCAAGCTCAGAACTTTCAGTGGTGTTGCATTACCTCCAAAATAAAGACCAGATTTCATAATCTGGCTTTCCTCACCAGCTAGGTTTAATTCCACTCATTTTCACACATTGTTTGGTCCTCCCAACACCTGCTACTATGCAGTCTTTGTATTTATTCTCTGTTTACTTAGCCTTCTGCTTTATTGACAAGCATACAAAATTGTAGAATTTGATTTTGTTGTTACACAGTGTGATAATGTAGAAAGAAAAGAATTCTGATTGAAATGAAGTTTAACAACTGGAAATTTCAACAAGTCAAGCATTTTTTCTCTGCATTTTTTCATCTGTAGAATCTTTCTCTAGCTTTTGCATGGCTGCTGCTTTTTCATCTTCAAGGATTTTTAAAAGTTTCCTTCTCTCAGATTAAGTGGACTTTCTTGTTAATATTTATCAGAGCACCTTGTTCATTTCAGTTTTTAGCACTTTATATACTGTTAATTTAATCTCTCCCACTAGATTGTAAACAGCTAAAATGAGAGGCTGTAACTCTCATTGTATTTCCGTTGCTTTGTACAGAGCCTAATTCAACAGATATTTTATTAAAAATATAAATAAGGGAACAAATAGTTATTCAGAGCCTTAGATATTGCTAGTCCTTTGCTATCTGCTAAAGGCAATGCCTAGCATATACATTAGGTGCTCACTAGATATTTGTTTAGTGAATAAAGCCAAAGTTATCTTCCCGAATAATGATATATGAGCTATAATACAATCAACACTCTAGTAGATAATAATTATAAAAGTTTTATTATGCTATTGTAAAAATTGAAGCAACTGAGGCCCCAAAAGATAAATAATGTGCTGAAGTTTACATAGTTTCGTTAAGATTTCCCCCCGGCTTTTTGTTTGTTAGGTTTTATTTTCTTTTTAAACTATAAAGCCTTTTTTTTTTTTTTTTTGTAGTCTGACAACTGCTACTTATCTTACTTTGCAAGAATGTAAATTCTAATCCTCAATTTCTTCATAGAAAAATGAACCAATTAGATGAGATGATTTCTGAGATCTGTGATTTTGAAGTTAGATTTTGTGATTATATGCCTTCTCAGCAACTCAAGAATATTAAAGGATTCATAATTCATTGTTGAGGAAATTCTTCGTTATTTTGCTTCCACATAAATCACGCTGATTGAAAAACTTTTTTTTTTTTCTAACAAATACACACTTTTAAGTGTATGTGTTTATTTATAGAAGGGAAAAACCAAAAGAAAAAGAAAAAATTATACATTATATCTAGGGTAGAAGAGGGAAAAAAGTAGATGATTCTTTCAAAGAGGCTGAGTAACAGGAACTGGCAAATATATAGGAGTGACACCAGAGATAAGTGATATTTGCACAGGATTTTCCTGTAGGAAACATTGTTCTGGATGGGTGCTGCTTATAAGACCAATGAATTAATTCTAGAAAGTTTAATGGAAAACATTTGTTTAACAAAGACAAAGTTTCGCTGTACTGACCACTGATTGGAATAATACAGTGTTACAATAGAATGTGCTTAGAGTTCAGAAACAAGCTAACATTAGAAAATGTAAGCATTTCAGGGGAAGCCAGAACTAGTAGAATAATTATAAAACCAATAAGAGAAATTTTATGACCTTTTAGTAAATAGGAGAAGTTGCAGAATAAACCGTGATTTTAATTATAAAAGCAACGTTAAGCTAGAGCAAGAGTTTAAGGAAAAACTTGGTTTTAAATAATGTATCAATATTTTAAACTTCTTTCAATTTGGTAAACATTTATTGAGCGCTTAACCATGTGCCAGGCATTTTAACAAAAGACATTTGGTAATAAAGTATCTTGTTTCTTCTACTTTCTTAATACTTTCCTCACTTTTTAAAAATATGTATAAATAATATTTACTGTTTAATAAAGATTATTTTATTAGAATGTGCTCTTCTGTGTTCTCTCATCGATGTCCTTACTACTACTAAAAGGTAAAACCCTAACCTTTGGATTAGAGCAATGCTGCCAAAAGAATGGTAATCTTTGATAAATAGTTTAGGAAGTTTCAGAGGGAAAAATACACTGATACCCGTTTTTCACATACTTTGCATGTATTTTGCAAATTTTATGCATGTAATTCACTTTTTGCAATTTTTAAATGTAATATATGATTTTTATAAAAATCTCATTAAGTGTTTAACAGTGTTATGTTCTCAGTGTAGAATCAATAGTTGCATGTGTCCATGACAGGAACTGTGTTGGTCCATTTACCTTAGCCAACACGAAGATAACATGGTGTTCATCTTCAGTCATGTCCTTTCCTAATTTAATGTTGATTAAATTTTCATTTTATGATTGGTAGTCTTTTATCCCCAATTCACAAAAATGACTCACTGAAAAATGATGAAAATAGTAATAATACCATCATTCATAAAATCCCATAATGTAAATATTAGAACTTCAGTGTGAATGCAGAATTAGAATCTGTATGTTCTGTGCAAGAGATTCTGTGAGTGTGATGTTTTTAAAACAGCTGAACCACATAAAGAAGATCAGTGATGAATAGTTGAACTTTTTTTTGGCCTGCATTCTATTCACCATTGGTCAGTAGCACGTGGCCTGTCAAATATTTGCATATCTGTCAAACTTTTCACATCTGGTAAGTTAATTGAGTTAGGTAATTTTATTTTTCCTAAACAAGTGTAAAATAATATATCTCCATCTAAAACTTGTCATGCAAGATGGAGAAGAGTCCAAAATTAACAGAAGTATCGAGTTGCATGCCTTAAAATGAAGTATAAGAAAGATACTGTTGCCAGTTTTCTGTCTCTGAACTCTGGCACACACAGCCCACTCAGTGTTTGAAGACTGGACAAGACCTCACTTTGGATCAGTCACTGGAGTTCCCACCCTAGAAATCACTTGGACACTAAGGCATGTTTTAGCATCTCAATGATTATGTCCATTTTTCCGTGTATGTTTTCTATGTCATGTCATCAGATATAATCCTCAGAAATAACTCATGCTAGCCTCTGACAACCAGGAAGCAATCTGTTACATGTGGGTCTGAATTTGTAGATGATTCAAATATCAAATCTACAACAAATACACTGTTGCTGAGAAGTTTATGAAAACAGTCTCAATGTTAATAAATTTAATCAGAGAACAATCAGGAAACTAGTGGAAAAGCTTTATCAAAGAGAAAATTACATAATTCAGAAACAACATGGAAGAGCAGTTCCTATTATATGCGTTCTAGAGGATATTTCATTTTGCAGACAGAACCACAGACGTGCAGTGTCTGAATTGTTATTTGGCATATGTCTGTCATATATGAATGAGAAGTTTTTCTTATTCTAGTCATCCCTGAAAAACCATAAATATAAAACGCAAGACTACACTAGGAAATAAGTTTTGGTGAGAACTAGAAAAGATGTGTCACAATCTTTAATGATGGAACCCTAGCTATTTGGGCATCGATGAAAGTGATTATTAGGAAAATAAAAGGCTTATTCAAAAAAGCTAATCAACTCATCTCTTTAAAAGAGAGCAGTTATTTTTCAACAATAAACTGTCAAGATGCTGATTCAGTGTTAGAGGGAATAGAAAATACAATCAAATTTTATCGTGTCACGTCTGTACCATTTTTATAATTCTGTATGAAAATAGCAGGAAGTTAGGAAACTGTTTTTTTCTTCCAGTACTGCCTGGTTAGAGGAAAGGTGTTTATATGAGGTTTTGAGATAAAAGCAGAGATTAAAAACATTTCTTTGCAACATTGTTAATGTCAGTAAAGGGCTTTTCCTTAATTTTAGTTACCTTGTCAAGTGGCATATCTACCAGTCCATCACTGCCTTGAAGAGACATCTCTCCAGTTCCATAATGTGAATTGTGATGGCAAGGAAATCAGATTAAGATTACATGACTCTTGTGCAAATGACTGTTCTACAGAGCTTCGTTCCTCTGCCCCTCTCCCAGTCTCATTTTCTTGGCTTGTTGCAGAAACATAGTATATTTGGGGATTTATTTAAAACCATGTCTAAATACTGCAACATAATATGAAAGAATAGTTTCCTGAGCTGAATGCAAAAGAGATTGGAAATCAATGTAACACTATCTGCAGGTAGATTTTTCTTTTGGTGATTCTAGTAAAAAGATTATTGTGAGAGAAAGTATATGACTAATAAAGAATACTGTATGTGACCAATAAGCAAAATGAGTTTTGTAAATCACATGGCTATTCTTAAAATATCAGAGCAAAAACAAGCTTCCTCTTTCTATATGAATATAGTACTGTAAAACAGAATTGTGGGGGAAAAGTAAAACTGCTTATATGTCATTCTTAGAGAGATTCAACAAATTGTACACTAAAAGCTTATGCTGACCTGACTTTATATACTGTTTTTTTTTTTTAAGCAGTAATCATCTTTTCACGTAAGCAATTTAACTGAAAACGTCACCAGCATTTTTTTTTTTTTTTTTTAAAGCAAGCATGCAGTGCCTTTCTTTCTGTCCTTTCATAACCCAGGTATTTTGGCAATTTGTCAGAGATCACTTCACTGTGTACTTTTACTTTCCACCCAAATAAGGTTTAATTTGAAACATTTTCAGTACTGGAGTAAAAAAACTTTTTAAAAAACTATTTTCTTTTGTTCACATTCTATGAATTACAATTACTAATGACATGCCATTTATCAGTAGACAGTCTTTCTTTTAGAGATTTGTAGAGGATAAATTTTTGCACAATATATTAGAGGGAAGTGAGAGTCTCATCAAATGATTTTTATATTCTTTATTATTTCTTAGCCAAAATAATGTTTTTATTTATTATCACAATCAATAAGTGCATAAATATGTCATTTCTATACATTTATTCAGGTGGCATGCTGTAATCTTTCTTCATTTTATAGGCTGGTTTTCATAAGGCTGGCTCTTTTGAATCTATTGGACTTGCACATTAGGGAAAGTCTCAAAGTTGTTCACAAGTAACTTTAAAATACTCTGGTCCCAATTGCTAGTCTTTGCATAGTGATGAATTAACTTTTACCTGTAATAAATGTAGTGCACCAATAAACGAGTTCTCAAGGTACATAAAATATAGTAAGTGCTATAAATATACACCACTCTTGAATAACTAAGCAAGTGCTAATTTTTTCAAGACTTAGTGAACATGAATTATAAAAGATATTAGGAGCTATGTAGATAAATAAACAAGTACATTTCATTCTCTAAGGTACATTTCCTTTAATGGATAGGTTTATTTTTATCCATAAAATGTATTAATTTCTGAGAACTTTTATAAAAGATTTAGTTTTACAAGTTATTCCACTTTAGAGCACCTACTTTATTAAAGTTTAATTTCATTTAAACATGTTTATTGGACCACATTTTGCTAGAAACAAATTCGTGAAGGCCCATATAGCATGAGGTAATATTGTAAAACTACCTTGCCTCTCTTCATCATCCTTTCTTTCCCCATCACATTTTTTTCCTTTTAAAATTAAGAAGGAATCAAAGAGACTTTATCCTCCTCTTACTTAGAACCCTAATGCTGCTGATTGTTTTGAAGAAGCTTGCAATACCATCTTGAAGTAGAATGTGGAATTTTAGTGACATCTGGTGGCCAAGACTTTTCTCTGAGTTTTCTAATTTGTAGTAGTGCTCTGGCTCTGTAGTAGTGAACTTTCAACTGGAAAATGTGGAGTTGTGAGGTACCTGAGGACTTTCTGAAAATTTAAGCAGGCATAAAGACTTTTTAGGCAATCAGTTTTCTTATCCTCAATCTCTTGCCCTCTCCCTAAACTACCTTGACTATGCCTGTGGTCTAGGCGCTACATCATTTCTTTTTTCATTCTTCCTTTTACAGTTACCATTCTTCCACAAAAGACCTACTTCTCATTTTTCCCAAGCCTCACTATGGTGCATTGCCCTGTGATAGCGAAACCTGCGTGCTAAACACAGAAAATTTGAATTATTGGTGTTGGTGTAGTGAAATGAAATCACTACAATGATTATTTAACGAAGATTTTTTGAGTCAGGTGGTTTTCTTTAAAATTATTTAATTTCAACAATTATTTTAAATTATTTGGTTTCAATAAAATTAAAGAAAAAACAAATTAAATTTTTAGCTGATAGATCACTCACTAAAAATAAATCTTGGCAATAAATCACTACCTGATTTTTTCCTTTTGATGTAAAATTTACATACATTAAAATGTACAAATCTTAGTAATATGTTCAAAATATTGGGTGATAATATAATTTCATTTCTCTTTACTTATTAAATTTGATTTCTTATGCTTATATCAATAAAATGAATAGCACGATGACAAGCACTGACTTATACAAGCACTAAACCCATCTCATTATTATGGATTTCCAGTACAAGCTGTGAATTAGTTATGTTGTTTTGATCAATGATATAATACTAAAAAATTATAATATTCAATCTAGAAGAAAATTTTAGTACTTAAAACATTGTAGGGA
>NW_006494613.1:14211960-14275706 GCF_000325575.1 Pteropus alecto
GAAAGTTTAAATTATGATATTTTTCTCTCATAGTAGTGTTGTAGCATGATCAATAAGTCTTTTAAGCACAAAATATAGCACATTAGAATAAAATTCTGTGCAGCAACTGTAATAAAAGTACAAAAGTACAAAAGTACAAGTAAAACTTCTAACTATAAAGAGAAGCTTATTTGTAAATATTTAAATAGATATTGGTGGGAATGGAATTCATTGAAGTTTTTGGATACATTTTAAAGAGTTAACACTTATTTTAAAAATGGAAATTACTCCTTTTTAAATATTTAATAATGTAATAAAATATTTCAGATGTTGACTCAAAATTTGTGAGAGAATAAAGTTTGCAAACATTCTTTTAGATGATATGCAAGCAAAAAAGTTTGAAGAGCAAGACTTTATATTATTTAACTTGGCCTTCAGTTCATTGACTCAGACAATATGTTTGGAAGGAAAACCACTTCAACTCGTGCTTTAGATATGCGGTAATATATTCTGAAAGTAAATCTAGGACAAAGTATGAAAACTCTATAAAATATTTTATATCAAAATAATATTCTTAGATTTAGAAAACTAGAAATCAAAATTAAAGAAAAATTTCCAGGAGAATTTTTTTCTTTTTTAATTAGAATTGAAGTGTTCTGTATTTGTGTGATTGTATGATTCCATCGATTGTAAGCTACATCATTGATTCAAATATTTTTGGTGCTAAAAATTCACATCATACTCAATAGATATTACAGAGTAAAAAAAAAAAATCCAATGTAAAAATGTTAAAATAGTGTGTGGATGAGAAAGTATCTTTAAAATTAAATAAGTTACATACACATGACTGCTTTTTAAATAACAGGTTTTTAATATTTGTTTTTATGTAGCAAGGTTTAATGTGATGTGACTAACATCTATATTATCTTTATTAACAGCAAACAGAAAATGTTGAGTCTCTGTTATTGGTATAACATTGTGCTGGGCACTGGGGTTACATAGTGGTGTAGGATATGGTAAGTATTTGTATATAAGCAGAAGAAAATTTAATGAGGAGAAGACAGCACAGTTGGTACTAACAACCTGGAAGCATTTGCAGAGTAGTTTGAACTATAAACAAAGAGCAGGACTTAGATCTATATAGAATGAAGGCTGGCAAACTATGGCCCAACAGTCAAAGCCTGCCCAATGTCTATTTTTGTATAACACCTCCAGCTAAGAATGGTTTTAATATTTTTAAAGGTTGAAAAAATTAATAATATTTGGTAACTTGAAAATTATGTGAAATTCAAATTTTATTGGAGCACATTTACATTCATTCATTTATTGCTGGGTTGTGTTTGCTCTACAAGGCAGAGTTGAGTAGTTGTGACTGAGACCATATGGCTTTATTAGATATCTAAGTGGAGATATCAAGTTTGCAGTTGATGATGAAATAATACCTCTAGAGTTTCTTAAGCAGTGTCTAAAAACTGTCAATAAGACCTAAAGCATGTATTTGGAGAACAGACTCCAACCAAAGGTATAAATTTGGAATTCATTAGCATAGAGATGTTATTTAGTGCCACGAGAATGGCTGAGACCATCATAGTATGAATTTAGGTACTGACGAAGTCTGAGAACTGAGTTCTTGGTCCCTCTAATGTTAAGAGGTCAGGGAATTAAGGAACCAGTAAGAGAAATAGAGAAACAGTAGCCAGTTGGGTACAAAGAAAACCAAAGAAGGGTGGTGCCCTAGAAGCCCCATGAAGATAGAGTTTCAAGGAAGGAGTGAGCAACTGTTTTAAATAAGTCATTGGGTGGCCTTGACTAGGGCCAATTAAATGTAGTGACAGAGGGTAAAAGCTTGCATAAATTCAAAAGAGAATGGAAGAAAAGATGTTGAAGTAATAAACACTCTTTACAAGAGGAATGATCTAAAAGGGAACAGAGAAATGAGGTAGTTTGAGAGAGATGTGGTGCATGTGGGTAAAGAGAAGACTTTCTGGTATCTTCTTACAAGGGCATATTCACCAATCCCATTTTGAAGGCTCCACTCTCATGACCTCATCCAAAACGAATTCCTTCCCAAAGGCTCCATCTCCACATACCATCATATTAGGGGTAGGGCTTCAACATGAATTTGCGGGGGACACGATTCAATCCATAGCAGTTGGTAAGGGAGGGTAGGATCACCGGAGTAGAGGAAGACAAGGACTGTGTAGTGATTATTGGTTATTGAAGTGATCATCTATGAAATCATAGGAATAACATTAGAGAAAGTAACAGTGAACCAGGATTTAAAATCCCTAAAGAGGAGGAGTGACCTAGGATCTGTAGATGATTGCAGCAAAGAGAGCATTGCTTGGTATAGTCTGATGGCATGAGATTCAGAACTGAGCATTTTCAGAAAAGAGGAAGAATGGTCACACTCATACCAACGGATAAGAGGGGTGTGAGAGAAAAAAATAGCTTCTATTTGAGGATGCTGCAGAGAAAGCAAAATTCTTGTTAGCCTCTGATGAAGGTTAGGAGAGAACAATTCATAACAGAGACCCAGTGAGACATTGATAAAACAGATATTTATATTTATCTCAGTATAAAAAGCTTCACTGGCCTTGAGGGATAAGTTTAACCTTAACTTAGAAAGTCTTGGCCTTGCTTTCACAATTATATAAAAATTGCCTTATTGTCGGATTTCTCTTTGATCAATATGTAAGTTCCTGGGAATTGTGTATAATTAAAATTAAAATTTTAGTAAATAAAATAAGAGCAGTAGGGGAGTCTATTATTTAAAGAAGCACAATGGAAAAGTGCTTAAGTGCGAGAAAAAAAAAAGAAGCACAATGGTAAATTTTTCTATGAAGTGCTTTGTCTTTCTGAACCTGACGTCCCATATTCTCTTTTCACTGAGGGGTCCACCACAAGGAACAGCTATGATTGTGATGAGAGGAATCATCTATGCCTATGCCAGGAGGGGTTGTCTGTGTAAGGTCCGGGGCAGGGGGTGAAAGGTGTGGGAGAAGTAATGAGGCAGATGCCAACAGTGGTAGTTAATAGTTGTGCTGATGGCTGCACCAGGGAGAATTTTAACCACTACTCAGGATGAGTCAAGGAGCACCATGGGACCCAGACAGGAGGAGGAATGCTGAATCAGCATTTTTGGGGTGAGGAGGGGAACTGTTATTATCCATATCTTTTTGGTTTCTCTTCCAAATTAATGTTTTCTGAATTGATCTTGCATTTCTTTTTTATTAATTTTATATCGGTGATGGATGATGGCTATCTGCTGAAAGGATATTCTGGAATGCTACTCTATTTTACATAAATCTGGAAAAAAAGTGATTTTGCCCAAAATTAACCATCACTTTCCTGGAAGAGGATGTATTCTGGAAGAATGGTTAACAATTTAAATATTAATGAATAGAAATTTTATAGCTAGTGAAGGTGATGGGAGGAGGGGGAAAAAAGCTTTGTAGAATGTAAATGTTTAATGGTTTACATCAAGGTCAGCAAATATCTGATTCCAAATTCCTCCTCCTGACTCATCACCAAACCATAGCGAACACCAATAATTTTTAGTCTTCTCCTCCTTTCCCACTGAGCTCAAAGGAAGTCACACATTTTTGAATATATTTTTCTAGGCACCATTTCTAATCAATTGGCATTAGAAAGAGGTAAAATCCAACCATCATCTCAGGTCTAGATGTCATCTGTGCTTTATGGGGAATGCAATCTCCTTATTATGTTCTTCAAAGAGAGCTATGTCTTTGAATCATAAAGTCAGCGTTTGTAAATATGTTCAAATGTTCAATAATATTTAATTCATATTCTATGAATTTTATTGTGTTCTAGGAATGTGGGATATATCCTTCAACAGTTTATAATATAGATGTATATATGTAGTGCTTCTGATATTGAAAGATGATTATTTTGTAGTAAATTCTTAGTGGTAATTACAGTGGTTATATGTTAGATTAGTTTTAATAATTTGAAATTGTATTTCTAATGTCATAATTACAATATATAAATAAGCTTCTTAGATAATGACATTAAGTATGTCTAACATTTACATATAAATAGATATTTGTTTATATTTTTCTACTTGTAATTTTAGTGAGAAATTTATCTTGATAATTTAAATATCTCTAATTAAAATCTCATTTAATATATGTAATACATTTCATCATATAATTGTATGGTTTAGAGTTTGGAGAGATCCTAGAAATTATCTATTCTTCCCTAAAAAATAATGCAGAAATTCCTTCTACAGCATTTCTTACAGATAGTCATTCAAATTTTTTAGAACATATTCAATAAAAGGGAATTCACTATCTCCCTAGATAGCTCATTTAATTTGGAGGCAGCTATAATTATAAAAAAATCTTTCTTTTTTAAAGAAAATCCCAGATATGTTACCTCACCCTTAAATACTTCAACTATTCTTTAATGGAGGAGAAATTTTATAATTAAACAATTATACTAATGTTACATCTAACCAAATTAAAAAGGAAAAATAGATTAAATAATTATTGAAAAAAATTGTGAGTGGTTAATGGGGATCATATGCTCTATTTTTTAATTTGTTTGAAAATTTTCCTAATAAAATGATTTTAAAAATATTGTTAGAAGTAACCAAAAGAAAATATAAATATATATTTCATAAAAAACAATCTTACGTTGAGTGGAAATCTGCTACTTTATAATTTAAACCCATTTTATCTACTAGATCAGTGGTTCTCAAACTTTAGTGTGCATTTAGATTATCTGGAGGGTTTGTTGTAGCATAGATTGCTGCCACATCTATAGCTCTCCACTCCAGAAACATATTTTTTAGTTCTCTGGTGATATTGATGTCTAGGGTCTCATGTCCTGTGACTTTTACCATGCAGATGAGAATTTAAAACACTTTTATTGGTATAGAAAATCCTCAATTATTCTGGTATCTGAATTTCACTGAGATGGATAAGTAATTGCAGTGGGATGGTAAATCTTTCTGTGTTGACAAGGTTGATACCTCTATAGTCTCAGTACTCGTTTCAGTGCCTGTTATATTTGCTACCCACTTTTACTCCTAGGAAGTCATTTATTCAGCCTGGAAGAAAAAGGTGGAAATAAAATTCATAAATGATATGTGCATTTTCCAGAGTTGAAAGAAGTTTTCCCTTTACATTTTCAGATCAAAAACCTGAAGAAACTGACTTTATTCATAACTGGCAAAGCATATAAAACACTGGGCCTAGGAATTATTCAAGGTAAAGACATGATGAAGAGACTTTCATTGAGCACTGTCTATGTACAAGATACTGTGTTAGTATATGGAATATGAACAAACAGGAATCTTGCTTCCATGGTACTGTTCCCCCTGGGGTGATGTGAAATCTGGTGTCACTCCAGAGGCATGGAGGGGGTCCTCAGTTCTTCCCTGCCAATGTAGTAAAGAATTACAGGTCAGTGAGATTTAGAAAAAGTTAGATTTATAGAAAGTACATTTTAGAAGGAGACGGGCCACGCTAAGGAAGGCTGTGGTATTTGGGAAGTGAAAAGATAAAAGACAGTATGCAAAGAGAGGTTTTCAGCAAAGAGAGCTGTAACAGCACAGAAGTGGGAAGGTCTCTTTACATTTGGGCTGTGATGGAAGGGTACAAAGACGGTACTAGGTGATCTTCATGTAAGGTCATCTTTACTGACAGTTGACTACTATACAACACTACATGTGCCTACCTAGAACTTGGTCTGTTATAATTAGATTCATGAACTTCCGGGCATAGGCATGATATTATAATGATGGTATAATGAGGCTGAGGTTATGGGCAGATTGGGGTAGTACTTTCTATGCACGTAGTTGTGGCTGGTTTAAGCCAGCAGCTTTTATGACCTTTGTGCCTTAGGATGTGGGATAATTTTTTTTTTTTTTTTTTTAAGGCAAGGAAACCCTTGGTTGATCTCACAGATTGCAAGGACCTTGTCAGCTTACAATCTCTTATTTTTTATTTTTTATGCCTACAGAACCTGGTCTTCCTAGGTGGCCTCCCATCCAAGTACTAACTAGGCCCGACCCTGCTTAGCTTCTGAGATCAGATGGGATCAGGCTTGTGCAGGGTGGCATGGCTGTAGAAGGGGTAATTTTTAACTATAAAAGGGGCGGTATTTCTGGGAGGTATTTAAGAAAGGTCTTTGGAGAGTTTTCTATGGTTACAGAGCTGGGCTTTCACTTCTGTCACTCATGCCTAATTAACTACCTAACAGTATCAACTAGTAAGCAAGATATAGTATGTGTGTATAGGTAACTTCAAATTATCTTCCATGCTCAGAGATGAGAGTTCCACAAAGAATGCTGGTTACTTAGCTAAAAATGTACTCAACATCTGAAAATAAAGCTATTAAATATTCTTAATTCTATCTCCTTATTTCTTTCCTGTCATACCTAATAAGCTTCTGGAAACTGTACTCTGTATGAATTGTTTCCTGTTTTTCCTTATCTCCCATTTACTTATTCTACTGTAATTTGGCCTTTTTTTCTTTTCCTGTTCAAACTATTCCACTGAAAATTCTTGTCAACTAGGTCACTAGTGATTATTTTAGCTGCAAATTTCAAAAAATATTTAGAGATTTAAACAATTTTTAGAGCTTTTTGCTGACTTAGCAAATTTTCCTGAAGCTTTTATTCCCTTGAAATCTATGACATCCTTCTGTCCTACTTTTTTTATTCTAGGTAACTATAATAATCTCTTAACGACAATAACCTAATCTATTTAATTTATTTTAACTTTATATCACCCAAATTTTGACACATTACAGGTTTGGTATCCTCCAGGAGAAATTAGCACAACCAGTACTGAATCTTCAACAAAAAAAATATATTCTGAACATGTTCTTTATGCAAGTAGTCTTTAAGGCACTATGGGGGAGAAAAAATGAGGAAGATGTATGTTAAAGGAATTTACAATCTATAGGATACTATAAAATTAAATAATCAGACAATTAGAAAGTTTAAGATACAAGGTATAAAAGAAGTAATAAGTACTCTTTAGAGTTTCTTTTCTGGAAATATGGCCAAAAAAACCCACATTAAATCCTTTAGGAGGAGGGTAGAGATCTTGATTAACTAATTGTATGTAATTATGCATGTTATAATTTTAATGGTGACCACTAAAATACATTGAACTTAAAATCTCTAGAAAGCAAATAAAGGGAAAACATGAAGTTAAACAGAAACTGAGATTAAAATTCATGAAAAAAGCAGAGCAATTAAAAAGCACAAAATAAGATGTTAGCAATAAGTCTAAATATATCAGTAGCCATATAAATGTGAATGGATTAAATTGCCAGTTAAGAGAAAAAGACTTGATTTAAAAAAAAAAAAAAGTTATTAGTACCACCGATGATCCATAAAGAAACAAATTATTACACCAATTCCTATAGAAATTATTTCCAAGTGGTTTAATGAACTAAATAAGAAAAACAAAAATTTCAGTCTCTTAGAAGAAAATAAAGAACACATATGACCACAAGATAAAGGAGTATTTCTTATATAAGTCATTAACAACACAACCACGAGAGAGAAAGGTGGTTAAATTGACTACCATATGCATACAATTATTTAATTTGTGTGAAGTATAATTAAATAATATTAGCTATTATTTAAAAAATTATTTAAAAAATTCTGTTCATCCAATGAAAATATAAAAAAACTGCAAAGATAAACCAAAGTTGAGCAAAGATATTTCACAGTAAAAGAGTGATAAAGGTTAGCATCCAGAATTTTAAAATTCTCTTAAAATATATATATAAGAAAAAAATTCAATTGAAAAACTGGTAAAATAGATGAATAGGTAATTTATAGAAGAAAAACATGTAACTAATAAATTTGTTGAAGTTTATATATAATCCAGAGAGGACAAATTAAAACCATAATAAGAAACAAGTTATATCTCTCAGAGTAAAAAAATTAAAAAACGCTGGGAATGATTATTGGAAGAAATCCTACAACTCAGTAATTTTACTTCTTGGTATATAAACTCAGAAAAAAACTCTGGAATATACATAAAAGGAAATTATTTTAGCAACATTGCTTGTAATACTAAAAAAACAGTGGGAGCAATTTAAATGTCTATCAATACAGAGAGTGGATGAAACAATTATATTATGATGATGGAATACTGTGGTTTACATGTCTCAGCAAGGCTAAATGTTGAACAAACACCCCTTAAGTCATAGGATAAGATAAACAGCATGACATCATTTAAATACATTTTGAAAAATGAAAAACTATTATAAATTATTTAGAATTACATACATATATATTAAAATTATAAAGAATGCACATAAATGAAAAATAACAAAATTGTAGTCATGGTTACCTTTGTGGGAGAAAAATTCTTCTGAGGAAAGGCACACTGAGATCCTCACTACGTTTTTAATTTTTTATTTGCTAGTTATAGTCCTCTCAATACCTTTTTATATATTTGAAACATTACCAAATAGGTGAGATTTTTTAAGAACTGTAAAAGTTAGAGGAGGGTGGGGAGGTCGACTTTGACTGGAGAGAATTAGGTAACAATTAAGTTTGTCAAATTAGCCAAGGGATGAAAGGTAGAAATGAAAATGAAGAGGGCACCACAGTGGAAGGAAACACCATATGCTTCTGTTCTGAAACTAGGAGCAAACAGACAACTGAGGATGGCCCAGTTCCACTTGAACATGGAGACAGATTGAAAGCAGGAGAAAATGTAATTTAGGATGCTTCTTGAAAAGCTTTGATTATTAGGGTTCATATAGAATGGAAAGATATTTAGGGCTTATTTATTTATTTATTTGTTTGCTTGTTTGTTTATTTATTTATTTATTTGTTTGTTTGTTTGTTTGTTTGTTTATTTATTTATTTATTTAAAGTGTCCCCCCCGCCCCTCAACTTCCGCCCCTAACCTATGGAAGTTGCCATCTCCCTTTAAAAACTGGATCTCTGAAGGCGGGGCATCTCCTCCCCCGCACTCACCTGGGGCCTGGCACACCCAGAGTATGGACTGTGGCTCCACTGGGGCACGAACCTAGAACCTTCTGTGTGTAAAGAAGATGTGTTAACCACTACTCTATGGAACCACCCCTATTTAGGGCTTATAAGCAAGGGATTATAAAATCTTGTGTGTGCTTTAGAAATACTAAAATGGTACAGAATTAATAAAGACTTGGAATATAAAAATGATGAATTTGAAATGTGAAGATACTTAAGAAACCACTGTAGCTTAGGAGGGTGGCACTGGAAGTGGCAAAGAAAAGACAGGTGTGAGAAATACTATTGAGATATGAATGAAAAAATTCAGAGTCTGATTGAGCATGGGGTGTGAGGACAACATGTAAGCTTTTGAGGCTAGATGGAAGAATAGTCATGGCATTAATATAAAAGAAATATCAGGAGAATGCACTGGTTTAAAAAAGAAAGTTCAGTTTTACACACATTGAATTTTATATATTTCCTATGGAGATATTGAGAAGGCAGCTGAGAACTATGTATCTACTCAATAGTGTTATTAGAAAACATGTACAGTTGGCCCTCCACATTTGTGAGGTTCACATCCACAAATTCAACCAATCACAGATCAAAAATATTCATAAAAATATTACGTTGTTGCTGATGTGTACTATGTACTTAGGCGTGCTATGGTTACATTGGTAGTGAATGTGTATAGGTTTTTTTATTGTCATTATTTCTTAAACAATACAGTATAACTATTTACATTGTATTAGGTATAATAAGTAATCTAGAAATGATTTAACATAAATGGGAGAATGTGCATAGGTTATATGCAAACACTTCCATTTTATATGAGGGACTTGAGCATCTGAGGATTTTGGTATTTTCAGGGAGTGGAGAGTGGTCCTGGAAGCACTCTACACTGGATACTGAGGGATGATTATAGTTATGATTCAATCTAAAGGAAACAAGTAAAGAAAATAGTGGTGGGAATAGAATCTTTTGGAATGACTATTTTTAGGATGCTGGAAGAGAATCAGGAAGAGTTGTGTAACCAGTACTAAGAAAGAGACTAAGTGATCACAGCATAATGCTGAAGTGAGGTGAGGAAACTAGAACTAGGTTTAATGATGCATAGGTCACCGGTGCCTATTGAGAGAGTGGTTTCGAAAGCATGGCTAAATGAAATTCTCATGTTAGTTTTTAAACATAAAATTTCTAATGCTATTTTAATTAATTGTGACCTTTTGTTCCAATTCTTTGACTGATTGTTTCTTATGTTCCTTCCTATTTATCACTGTTCTAGGAACTTTCTCACCTTCAGGGTGTTTACCAAATAGTTTCCAGAAATAGTTACAGGACAATTGAATTGTAGTGAAACAGTCCAGCTTCATTTCTTTTTTCTTTTGACAGAGGCATCTTTCAAAACCTTAAAGTTCTAAAAAATGACTTTGCTCCAATGATTTTAGTGATAATGCTTATTATGTTTACCTGTTTTAGTTACACTCACTGAATGGAATTAGTTTGTTGTTTTCTTTTTTAACTAGAACAATCAATCTGCCAAGCACATGACATACCCAGTCTCCCAGATATAACAAAATATAACGATATCATTTTGGTATTCCATTTACTCAAGCTCTTTATCTGGAACATATGTATGGTCTCATTCATCTCTTCACAGACTCACAGTTGCTATCTCCTTAAAGTATTTTTCTAAAAATAAAAACAGAAAACAAAACAACAGAAGAACTTAACAACCAGTAAATCCTAAATATTTTGCATCTGGTTCAAAAATTTACATTTGTTTAATTATTATTTTTACATGCAGAATCATCATAGAATCTTAAATCTGGAAGAGGCCTAGGAGAAAACTAACCTGCATCATTTAACAAATGAGAAATGTAAATCCCAGAAAAATTAGGGTATTGGTAAAAATTACATGACATGTAACACATTGTACATGATTCGGAATTATACAGTTACAATGACCAACACATAATAAAATGATTTAAAAATGACCTATTTCATTCTTTCTAAATATTAGATTTTTCACTGTGGACATCAAACTATGTTAAGAGCTGATGAGGAAACAAAAGGTGGTGATATCTCTTTCTTCTAGGAGGAACATAATTGTGGAAAATCCTTGCTGTGACATCTACAGATTCTAATAAGAAAGTTGTCAGTGTTGGATAAAGGGAGAATGAATAAATGGTTTTAGCTAACAAAATGTCTTTTCTCTATTATACAGTAAAATTAAAAACAATCCAATCAAGGGATTTTATATATTAATATTTTTCAAACAAAGCAGTCAAACCCATTATCAAGTGCCAGATGCTTTGAGAGTTCATGTCAACTTCCTCCCTCCACCCCAAATTTGTTGTCAAAAAGGTATGACCAAGGAGGATTGGGAAATTTAGATTTTTTTCTCTTTTCTTCTTCATTTAGGAAATCTCTTTACTCCTCACTCAATACTGGAAAAAGAGGGTTGTTCAAAAAGGCACT
The DNA here is from genome assembly GCF_000325575.1 of Pteropus alecto. Lineage (NCBI taxonomy): Eukaryota > Metazoa > Chordata > Mammalia > Chiroptera > Pteropodidae > Pteropus > Pteropus alecto. The sequence continues at coordinate 14,223,395 of NW_006494613.1, forward strand.
TTGAAGTAAGTATATATGAAAACAATAGATTTTATATATCCAATCTAATGGCACAAAGTTTTGAGGAAACTAAAATTTAAGCTTAACTCAGCATCTTAGGTTATTGTATATTAGCTAAATTTTGTAGGGACGGGGTAATGATTGACAGGAACTTACTGATAAAATAGAGGAAGAAAGATATAGTAGTTTCCTCTTTATTTTTTTCCTTCTAAATGATGTACTTGAGTTTTATAAAAAATCCTTTTGGGTATGTGAAGAATGAAAGGGAGAGGATTGTACCATTAGGAAAGCAACCATAGGAAACCATGCCTGTGTGACATTAAGCCATGATGATGAAGGGATACTAATAACAATCTGGACTAAGATTAATTTTCAGGAAACTGTTCAAATTACTTCCATTTAGTGTTGGGCAAATGCTTGGGTGCATCACACTCAAGACCTGAAAAGCATGCTTTCCCACAGAGCAGTAAACGATTCTGGATGTGGCCACAGTGTGGAGATGTTGCGACACAGATTCACGGTGCCAAGCTGAAGAATGCTGAATTCTCACGTTGCAGTGTGGATTTCCATTGCCTGCACCGATTTCCCTTTCCATTTTATAACATCTTATCATAACCTAGTGCTTCCATTTTTTTAGTATAAGTTCATAAAAGTTTGTGGCATACTTCTTTCTGGAGAAAACATTAGAATTTCTATGCATCCAGTATCCCTAAATATTCACATGGAATATGATGCTTTTAACCAATTCTCCATACTACAACTAGAAATCCATGTAATGCTAAATGAACCAATTTCAATGTGCAGTGTTATTAAAAGACCCAGCCGAGCATATAAAATAATAGCAAATACCACCACAGTTTGTGGATTTCATTTAAGAATGAAATGGCATTCCATGTAAAAAGCATTCATGAATTCCTATGCAAATGTGGTTGTTCATTCATTTCACAAATGTGAAGTGTCTACTCTGTGCCAGGCACACTTCCTGGGTATGCGGAGAGAGACAAAATAGACTTCATACCTACCTACTGGAATAGAGCGACATTAAAGAGATACACCAACATATAATTACTATGTGAGATAAATGTAATGAAGGAAAATTAAAGAATATAAATTAAATGTTATAAGCTGATTCACATGGGAAGAGAAAAAGGAGCGAGGTAACAAGTTAGCCAGGTGGACCGTATTCCCAGGTGGAGAGAACAACATCTGGGGAGGTCTTGAGGGTGGAAGGAGTTTGGCGAGGTCAAGGAACTGAAACAATGTTCCTAGGTTAACAGGGCTTGAACTGTTGAGGAGGATAAGGTGAGAGTGGCAGGAGATGACCTGCCAAGTCAGCAAGGGCCAGAACATTCAGGTCAGTGACAAGGATTGTAGATTTTATTCCAAGTTCCGAGGGAAGCCATTGGAGGATTCGTAAGAAAGAAAACAAGATTAGATTCTGCTTCCTACTAGACTTTGTAAATTGCAACTCTAAACATTAGGAACTTTAATTATTTTTTACTAGATTTGTTGTTTCTTCAGTTTTATATTTGTTTTCCCAGAAAATATCTTAGACAGGGGATGCTTGAAATTTAAGGTCTACAGTTTTTTGGGGTAAAGAAAATCCCTTTGAAAATACGTTTGATTCTGCTGATATTCTACTTTTTTACATTGCAGCATAATTCTCCAGTCAACAATGAGTTTGTGAAACTTGATATTTGAAATAAATTTACCTTTATTTGAAAAAAATTCTGGATCATTAGACTACTAAACTATATTTTAGCAATGTTTATTAATTTATTATTCAGGGGTAAAAAGAACAAAAGAAAAAAATTCCAAAGATTATATTCAAAACATAATTTGAAGGAATGAAGATCCTTTAAACTTAGCTGAGTATCTTCTGAGAGGCAGTAAGAAGCCTATGTTCTTCCCTAGTAAATGAATTTTCTATGTCACTATGCAAACAGTTTACCATTTTTTTGCACTCTGAGAATTTTAGCACCTACATTTCCACAGTGTGTCTTAGAGACTGGTTGTTACATGCGGAAGTGACTGAAGGTACATCAGAATGGGCTACACATTTTTTTAATAAGTTAAATATCATCTACACTCACAAGCTGCAAAGCTGCAACTTAAAGGGAAAAGAACTCAAAATGATAAAGAGTGGATATTAATTTTAGAGACAAAATTAAGATACATAGTTTTCTCAAATGGATTCCACTTGCAACCCACCACACTAGAAAGTAGGATATTTACGGAAAAAGATGCGTGGGAAACCTGTTTGAAAAGTACACAGGTTTGGATGGATTGATTTGCTTAAGTTTTTTTAAAAATGAAACTTAAAAAAATTATATTGGTGATGAAGATATTTTATATTTACCCCCATACCATTTTTAATGCTCTTCTTGCCCTCATGTAGATTTGGGTTTTTTCTGGTATCATTTTTATTTTCTGCCAACAAAAATTCCTTTATAATTGTTTTTTTTTTTTTTTTTTTTCCCTAATTCAGGTCTGCTATCAATTTTCTCAGCTTTTTTTTCTGTAAAGTTCTTCATTTCACTTTTGGGTTTAAAAGATATTTACCCTGGGTACAAAATTCTAAGTTGACTTTTTATATTTTTTCTGCATTTTAAAGATGTTGCTCCATTTTTTTATTTCTGACAATTAGAAGTCTGAAATCTTTCTTATCTTTGCCCTCTATACATAGTGTGTTTTCCTCCCCCCATCCCCTCTTGCTGCTTTTAAGATTTTATCACTTGTTCTCAGCAATTTAATTATGATAGTCTCAGTGTAGTTTTATTTATTTTCTCATGCTTGAAATTTGTTAAGCTTTTTGAATCCGTGAGTTTACAGTTTTTATAAAAGTTGAAAAAGTTTCTGCTGTCATTTCTTCAAAAATGTATATATGCTTTTATTCTACTCTTCCTCTCACATTTTTTTCCTCGCTGAAACTGCAATAACACATAGGCTAGGATGCTTGATATTGTCCCACAGGACAATGTGGCTCTGTTCATTTTTTCCCCCTTTTATTATCTCTGTACTTTATTTTGAACAGTTTCTATTTCTATATCTTCCAGTTTACTTCTTCTCCTACCCCCAAAGTATTTAATTTGCTGGCAACCTTAGCCAGTGAAGTTTTCATGACAGATAATGTATTTTTCATTTCGGGAAGTCTCATATGATTATTTTTTATATCTTTCAGTTCTTTACTCATTATATTTAAGTTTTACTTTAAAATTTGAGCATGTTTTCTTTTGAAATTTTAAAATCCTTGCCCATTAATCCCATTATTTCTGTCATTCCTTGGTCAATTTATACTGATTGCTTTTTTTTTTTCCCCCCCCAGGTTAAGATTTATATTTTTCTGCTTCTTGGCTAACCATTGTAAACTTCTCATTGTTGAGTCTGAATTTTATTTGACTCCTTTAATAATTTCTACACTTTGTTCTGGTAGGCAGTTACATTACTTACAAATAAGTGTGGTCCATTCAAGGCTTTCTTTTAAGCCATTTCGGGGTGGGTAAATGTAGACATTCTTTAGAACTAGTTCATCCCCAAAAAGGGTAGTGTTTTCTGGGCAAATCTATAGATTCCCAGTGTATTAATCTACTTGGGCTGCCATAATAGGACACCGCAGACTGGGCAGCTTATACAATAGATTTATTTTGTCACAGTTTTAGAGCCTAGAAGTACAAGATCAAGGTGCTAGTAGAGTTGGTTTCTGGTGAGGTCACTCCTGGCTTACAGATGGACACCGTTTCACTGTGCCATCACATGGTCTTTTCTCTCTGCATGAGTTGATGTCTTTCTGTATACTTCTGGTGTCTTTTTCTCTTCTTATATATAAGAACACCAGTCCTATCAGATTAGGTCCCACCCTTATATATCCTCATTTAACCTAAATAATTTCCTTAATTATTGCCACGGGGGATTAGGGCTTCAACATATAAATATGGGGGGAGTGGGCACAATTCAGTCCATAACACTCAGCATATTCAGTGCGGTTTCTCTACTGTGACCCATGGGAACTTGAATGAATGATACTGAGCCCTGTATAAGCTGTAAAAATATCTTTGTCTTATGGATACCCAGTAATTGTTCTTTTCTTTCTTTTTCTTTTTTGGCCTACTTCTGTAGAATTTCACCTTACATATGCTCATGTTGTTTTTTTATTCAAAGATTTTAGAAAACACCTATGTAGATTTCTGGAGCTCTTTTTCATGTTTCATTCTCTGCATCATAAATTTTAGCTTTTTTGGTATTACTGAACACCATTCTATGTTTTCTCACCTCAATCAGAACACTCTATTTGCGTTCTCCTGCCTGGGCTGCACTTGGAAAATGCCTGCTGGCAGAAAGCTGGTAAAATATAGGATTCACATTGGTTCCTCTCCTCTCAAGGTTCACAGTTCTCTTCTGCTTACTGTCCATTGTCTGAAAAGAGTTGTAGCATATATTTTTCCAGTTTTCTTCTTGATGTAGGAGGTAAAATCTCATACAGAGCATGGGCTGAAGCAGAAGTTCTTTTAATTTATATTTGTAAAATTAAAGATTTGTGACTACTTAATGTTTTCATAAATATGTGGTAATAACATTAGTAGACTTGCTTTCTAGACATATCTATCAATATTCTTGATAGAAAGCAAGATATATCTATCTTGTCAATCTAAATATATTAGGTCATACTGTGCTTCCAATTGCAGCCCCAATATTTAAAAATTATGTTCAATTAGAACCTGACATGAAATCCTTATCAAATAAAACTCAATCTCACAATAGTAATAATATTGTGAAAAAAATGGTTAAAAATTGCTCCTAGTTGACAACCATTGATATAATACATCCTTAAACTGACCAAACATGTGAAAATAATGAAGCCATTTGTTAAATGATTGCATTTAATCAATCTCATGAACATTTTATTGAAATGTCATTTAAACTTTTGTGCAAATGAGAATTACATAGATGCAAATGTAGGGAATGTGTCGGAGTTTAAAAAGTTGTACAGGTGATAAAGATGCACATCGATTGTTGAGAATTACTATCCTAGAGTTCAAACTGGAGTGTGCATCAGAACCAACTGGAGGCCTTGCTAAAGCACAGATTATCAAGGCTCACTTGCTGAGACTTTGATTCATTAAGTCTGACCTAAGATAGTACATTTTTGACAGTTTCCCAGGTGATGCAGCTACTATTAATCCTGGAACCATACTTTGAGAATCACTGTTTCATAGCACAGTTATTCGTGCTGTATAACTTTGGCAATAATTTTTCAAACAAAATTTTATTAACAATTTGATAAATTAGGATGACAACATGGTATAGTCAAAGAAGTATGGAAACTGGAATTAAAATGAAAACAAAATATCTGGGTTCAGATCTTGCTCAATCCTTACTCGGAAGTCATTTTGTTGCTGAATTTCAGATGCATAATCTGTAGAAAGGAAATTATAAAACATGATTAGCTACCTGGCATAAATAACACACTTAAATTAATCAATCAATTAATTAATTAATTTTTATAATAAACATTACTTTTATTCTATTTCTTTCTTCATACAGACTTCATTGAAAAAAAAAATTATACCGACAACAGTGTATGGACTCCTTTGAACAAAAAGACTTGAAACAATTGAGGCAAGTCACCGAAGAGCCCTTTATCAGAGGATCTGGAGCATAATAACCATTTTATTCTTTGTGGTCAATTTTGGAACAGTCCCTAGGAAACACAGTGAGCCCTGAGTTCTGGTGAATAGATTACATCTTGGATCTTTTAACCCCTTCTTGGAACACACAAATTCTAGATTTACTTTAGAATTAATCAGAATTTTAAGATTCTACTAATTTGAGGTAGAATTATGAATATATCAACCATGATTAATTCGGACTGAACTGAAAACATTTCTATCTACATTATTGGGCTTTCTGGTTTACTTTTGGTCATTTATGAAAATAAACATGACTTCACTTCAGTTTGCTTGAATGTTTTTTCCAGTAAGATGCATCAGTCATTAGGAGGTTGCTTCTCAAGATAGACATGTTATACAATGTTCTTTACTACATTTTCCTGCTGGAAGGATGTGTAATGTATGTTACCACTTCTGTCATTAAGGGTATGGATCTTGCTTAGCATGACATTTTGTGGGATCCTAGTTGTGTGGTATATTTATAGTCATCTAACTGGATGAATAACATCTGATGAGTTCAAAGCACACACATTAATGGAAGTATTAACATCTTTCTGAATAAACTACAAAAACAAATCCAAATTCTGTGGTAATGCTTCCATCTGTCCTATGACAGTCATTATTATAGAATATCATACAGTGGTGGTGTTACAAATGTTATGTCTCTGGAGCATCATGTAACCTTGGGAGCAGAAATTTCTGAAGAACCAAAGGAGAGTAAAGGCTATAATTAAAAATAAGCCCCAAGAAATAGTTTCCATGTGGTTGCAAGAAGCCCTTGAGCACAGCTGGAAAATTTCAGGCTGAAATATGTTGGAACAATAGTTTACAGAGGAAAGTAGCTGGGTTTGTGGTTATACTTGGAAGTGAAATTTCCTTGCTTGGTTGTAATAGCAAAGTAGCTATAAAGTTTGGGAGAATGTTTCCTAAAGAAGATTGTTACTCCCTGAATTACAAAGAGAAACATAATAGAACATTATTTCTTCAATGAGAGTATGGGCTTACAGTCACATTAAGAATAGTTTATTATGTACAAATAAAAACAAGTTTCAAGGTATAAAGAAAAATATATATTTGTTTAATAATAAGGGTTAAAGAGTCCAAAATTCAGAAGAGGAGATTAGAATTTAGTATAAAGTTGTAAAATGAGGTTACATTTTAAATCTTGTGGTACAAAACTTTCCTTTTAGTATTTAAATAAACATCTCAGTATATCTAAAGTCAGCTCATCATTTTTCTTGAGTTTATCTCCGTATTTCCTTTTTTGTTGTTACTGGCTTCATCCTCCTTCAAGTTATCTACTTGAAACTTTGGTGTTATTTTAAATTTCTTCATCTATTCATGTTTCATATTAAATCAATTGTTAATTTCTTTCCATTATACTACTAATAGGTCATTCATATCCATATCTATTTATTAAATTGTTTTAAGATGTTAGGATTATTGAAAATAGTTTTAAAAGAAATGCCAGACAAGCAAAGTGCTGTGAAGTTGAAAAGCCTTCAGGTGTGCATAATCAGTTGGAAATGGGAAGAGGGGGTGCAAGAGTGGTTAATTTGTGGTTGATGAAATTTTAAGAAATCAATGCATTGAAAAGCTAGAGTGGAATCCAGGAGTAAGGATAGAAAAGCTAAAAACAGATGTGTGGCTAGCATATGTGGGTGATCATGAATAATATTTTGGATGATAGGAGTGTATTTTAGAACAAGAATGTATACTGCTGCTGACAAGCAGTATTATCAAACTATAAAAAAATCATGCCAAATATGGGTCTATCTGGGGTGGAAAAAGAATCTCTCTTTTAAGAAAGTAGCTTCAGTCGGTGTTTCTTCAACCTTCTGGCATATTAGTAAATTGTTTAGTTGTTAAAATATAATGCTAAAAATTTTCTTCAAAGTTTTTTTTAAAGCAATGGTAATTTTATTGTTTCTGAAAAGGAACTTAAAAAAACCAATGCAATCTATAATCATATTAATGTGCATGCTGGCTTAATGGTGTGAATATCAACAAAAGACAAATTAAGTACTTTATTTGAGATCTAAATCATAATGCAAGTTCAGTGAGTTGCTTGATGGATACTAGGATTGTTGCCTGCTGTATTAGTTTTCTACTCTGTATAACAAATTACCACAAGCTTAGCAGCTTAAAACAAAATGCATTTTTTACTCATAATTCTGTAAGTCGAAAGTCCAGGATGACATGGCTGGATTCTCTGCTCAGGGTCTCACAAGACTGAATGTGAAGTATCAACTGGCTTTGTTGTCATCTAAAGCTTGGCATCTTCCCCATAATTTCTGCTATTGGCAGAAATCAGTTTGTTGTAGATGTGGTAGAGAGGGTCCCCATTTCCTTGCTAATCATTAGTGGGCAGCTACCCTTATCTCCCGAGGGCCATCTGCATTCTTTTTTATAATATAAGTGGCTCTTTCTAGCTCACAGAAGCAAGTCATTCTCATGCTTCAGATCTCTTTGACTTCCTCTTCTGCCATCATCTAGAGAAAACTCTCTGCTTTTATGGGCTCATGTGAACCCATAAGTTAACTGTGCCACAGAGATAACATAATTACAGAACTTATATCTATCTCATTGTATTCACAGGTTCTGGGATTAAGGGAAGACATATTTGTGTGTGTGGGGGGGGAGCATTTTTGCAATTTTGCCTGCCACACCTGTGTAATGTCAGTAATGGGACAGTAAGGTTGTGGATAGCAATGTAGTCTTGTAGGAAAGACAGACAGAATAGAATTGTTCTTCCTATCGGGTCTGTAGGTATGCTCTTGTCTCATTTTAGGTTGATTTGAATAAATAACAAATTGCAGAAGAAAAACAAAATAAACCCTATTTCCAAGACCAAAATGCCTTTATGAAATGAGAGTTAATAATTCAGGAATTAATAATTTTCAAAGAATTAAAGTAAAATTCACTTAAGATGATATTTAACCAAATGAATACAGAGATATTTGGTGAATTTGAAGTCAATGAAATCAAGAACATTTTATGGAACTATGCTCATAATGCTAACAAATTGCATACATGTTGGCTAAAAACTGTAATGAGATAAAATAATTTACCATTCTTAGATGTTTTCAAGGAGAAATATAAAAGTGAAATCTTGGATTGCTATGATTATCTAAGATTTAAAAGAAAAACAGTGAATTGGAAAATATTGCTTTCTTAAGAGAATGTTTCCTAATTAGTGGGTCTTTTCTAAAATTTCCTTAGCAACAATATTTGCCCGGCACCCCCACACACATTGGGTTCTTATGAATGCTATTTAAAAACTCTCATAGAAAGAAATTTTTTAATTTTTTTGCAAAAGAATTGGGCCGACTATTGTTAATTATATAAATTAAACCATTAGAATTTAACAAAATTTCATGTAAGACATATTCAAATACATACACATGATTCATTACCATAAATATGTCCTTTGGGAATATTAATGAATGTTTTGTTCTGAGGGAAATTATGAAGTTGAAAAAAAAAATGAGTACATCAGTTTCTGGATTTAACCGTAAATAGAAATCTATTTTTTTCTGCTTAGCAATGGATGAATCATTAATTCAATTTTTTTTTTATATATTAGGCTGAAATTGAGTGAATTCCCATTTCCATTTTCTCATAGGAAATGTGATGGTAAGTGAAAAAGACAAGTTATTAAAAAGTTATGAGAGTTGGAAAATTATGGACTATTGGAAACTCCTTATTATAATATGTGTCATACATGATTGTAATGTAAACCTAATTTTAATGAGATTCGATTTATTATTTTTAAGGAATATTGTATAAGCATTAGTGCTGTTTGCTTTTTAGAATTTAATATTGTTATTATATTGGTCCCTGTAAATCTAGTCTGATTATCATCTATGATTTTTTTCTTAGAATGCTGAAGCCCAGTCCTTGAGGCGTCAGTGCTCTATGGTGTTGGAATCTTCTTGCTAGTCGGCATGTGCCCGCGGGTGCAGATATGGCCTCAAACGATTCCACCCAACAAGCAGCCCAAAGCTATGTGGCTTACCCCACTCAACCGGGATAAGGCTATTCCCAGCAGAGCAATCAGCCCTACAGACAGCAGAGTTACAGTGGTTAGAGCAAGGCAGCAGATACTTCAGGCTACCGCACTCAGCCATCTGTGGCTCTTATGAACAGACCCAGAACACAGGCTATGGCACTTGGCCAGCAACCCAGGGATATGGCTCAGCGAGTGGCTATGGCAGCCGGAGTTCTCAATCATCTTATGGCAGCAGTCCTCCTACCCTGGCTGTGGCCAGCAGCCAGCTCCTAACAGCACCTTGGGAAGTTATGGTAGCGGTCCTCAGAGCAGTCTCAAGGTGGGAATATGGTCAGCATTCTGACTATGGTGGACAACAACAGACTATGGACAGCAGCAAAGCTTCTATAATCCTCCTCAGGGCTACGGACAGCAGAACCAGTATCACAGTAGCAGAAGGGATGACAGAGGGGGTGGTGGCGGTAACTCGGACGAAGATCAGTCCCCCATGAGTGGTGGCAGCGGTGGAGGCGGTGGAGGCGGTGGCGGCGGTTATGGCAATCAGGACCAGAGTGGAGGTGGCGGCAGTGGCTAAGAAAGAGGCCTGCAGGACCGAGGAGGCCTCGGTCGAGGCTTGGTGGTGGTTACAACCGCAACAGTGGTGGCTGTGAACCCAGAGGTCCTGGAGGTGGCCATGGAGGTAGAGGCAGCATGGGTGGAAGTGACCATTGTGGCTTCAACAAATTCGGTGGCCCTCGGGACCAAGGATCACGTCATGACTCTGACATAATTCAGACAACACCACCATCTTTGTGCAAGTTCTAGGCCAGAATGTTTCAATTGAGTCTGTGGCTGATTACTTCAAGCAGATTGGTATTATTAAGACAAATTAGGAAACAGGACAGTGCATGATTAATCTGTACACAGGCAGAGAAACAGGCAAGCCCAAGGGAAAGGCAATGGTTTCATTTGATGCCTCATCTTTTGCTAAAGTAGCTATTGACTGGTTTGATGGCAAAGAATTTTCTGGGACTCCAGAGGTAACTTTTAATTTCATGGGTTAATTTTTTTTATATAGTATATACTACCATGAATATATTCTTATGAGAAATTTAATTGAATGATCTCATATTAAAAAATGCTTATATGAATGAAGTTTAATGATTTAGCAATATGTATAATTTACTTCTAGTTTAGAATAAACTGTAAGTACAGAAAAACTCAATCGGAATGTCAATTCAGAATGTGTAAATACTCAACCTGGACTAATTGGAATTAACCTTTGTATGAACTGTAAAGAGATAATTAGCACATTTTGTTTTTATATGGAGCAGGTGTTAAGCAAGAGAAATATTTAGCCTTATATAAAAAGAATAATTTTTTCTTAGTTCTTTCATATACTATCTTATATTTCAAAATATATTTTTAAAAATATATAAAATATATGTAGAATACAGAACATTATATAGAAATATATTATCTTTCTCTAAAGCAATCCTTAATTTTTGTCATTTATTCATACAATCATTAAATAATTACTGAGCACCAACTATGTTCAGGCACTTGTACAGGAGGCAATTATAATAATAGAAATGCCAATGGAAAATATTTATCGACCAGCTGCTACATGTCAGACTATTTGCTAAACACTTAACATGCATTAGTTCATTAAGTCTATTAGATCAGTACTATTATTGTCCACATTTTTATGATAAGGGAACCAAAGCATAAGGGATTAAATAAGTCATGCGAAGTCACAGCTAGTCCTAGATCCATATACATCATTTAGTTCTAGATCCATATACATCAGATGATCTGACTCCAGAGGGAAAACTTAGTACCATTATACAAAAAATAGTAAAAGAAAACAAATTGTATCCCTGCCCTCATCAAATTTACATCCTATCTGCTGAAGATCACATAAAAGAAATAAAGAAACAAATATTTAATTATAATTAGTAATATATTTTATGAATAAAAATGACAATTTTCTGTGAGAAAGAATTATGAGAAGACTTAATTTAGGTAGAGAGGCTAGTGAGGTTGTGTCTGAGGCTGTGGTATTGAAGTTGAGACTTTGGGTAGGGTGAGTTAGAAAGGAGGGAAGGAGGAAGAGAAGGATGGCACTTTCCATCTGGAGAGATGAATATGGAGAAAGATGTTAAGTCAGAAAGAGTATGGTAGGTTGAGGAACTGAAAGGAAGTCAGCGAAGGGGAGAATGGCATAAAATAGGGTAAGGTGCGATGCTGAAAAATTTTAAGTTTAATTTTATATTCAGTGGAAAATAATCCAAGAATTTTTAGTCTTTAAATCATTGTTCAGGTTGTAACTTGAAGAGCAGATGAAAAGGGGAAAGAGGGCATGGAGAAAGACCAATTAGGATGTTACTTCAGGAAATCGGGTACAACAGTTTTAGTTTTAACTAAATGAGTAGCAGTAGAAATAAAGATGAATAAATTAATTTGGTTAGTAGTTAAAGATAACAATTGATATGGTATGTGTGGGAAATATAGAGGTGATGAGGAAAAGGGATATGGGTAAGAAAAAGGGAGGTAGTGAAGAAGACCCCGAAGAAACAGCCAGAGAGATAGGAGGAAAAGCAGTGAGTGTGTTGTCAAAAGCCAAGGGAAGAGAGTGTTTAAAGAAAGTGTTCGATTGTGTCATAATCCCTTAGAAATCAAGGAAAAGGATACTGAAAAATTTCCACTATATTTGCTATCATGGAGATCATTAATGACTTTTGCAAGAAGAGTTTTAGTGGAGTAATGAGAACTATGCCAGATTAGAGGCAGTGAAGGAGTGAGTGAACACAGCCTGGGTAAATAATTATTTTGAGAATGTTCATGGTCAAGGGCAGTAGCTAGGAAGGGATATAAAGCCAATGACTTATTGACTTAAGAGATGGATTAAAGGACACAAATTGTCCTTTGCTATATGTCCCATTGAAAAGTGGTTTCTAATTTTCCTGCCTTTGCTTTGGGTCTTGCTTTAGTGACTTACCAATAGAATGTGGCATAAGTGATGCCCTGGGCTTCTGAGGATACTTACTCTGCAGCTTCTAGTTGAGTTTTTCTGGATACTTACTCTTGGAGCCATGAACTCTCATATGAGAAGTCGGAGAACTGAGAAGGCCAATTTCTAAGGGAGTCCAGGTTAGCCACATGGAGAGGCTATATGAAGACAGAGATACTTGGACGGTCCCATCTGTTCGAGCCATCTCAATTCAGGTAACAGGCTTTGAGTGAAGAAACTCTGTTGAACAATGCAGCTTCAGTAGGTGCTATGAGAAATATCAAGAAACCAAGCTGACAGCCAGAAATGAAGATCTCAACCACTCAGCCTAGCTGAGACCCCAATTATTACAGAGCAGAGACAAACCATTACCACTGCATTTTGCCTAAATTCCTGATCCACAGTGTAATGAGCAAAATAGCTACTGATTTATGTCACTAAGTATTGGGGAGTTCTTTTCCACAATAATAGGTAACTAGAACAACCTTATACATAGTAGTTGTTTAATAAATATTTAATTGAATAGTTCATTTCATAAGAATTTAATTTTTAAAAAATTTTACAGAAGCATATGCTTAAAACTGAACACATAATCATGTGCAAATTAAAAATGTTTTAATATGATATATATTTCAGCATTTTAATCATTTAATTGAATATTTTCCCTATAAGTCAAAATTAATGAAAAACTTTATATTTATAAATTATTTACACTCAAATTATTTAAACGTTGTATATATTTCAAGCATCTTCTTGTTATCCCCAAAGTTTGAAAAACTTTCTGCACTGACTTGATATACACTTAATTTTGTCCAGGCATTGGTCTCAGGACTTCATGTGTATTATATCATTTAACTTAAGAACAATCATTTCAGGTGGGTATGATTTTTATCTGCATTATACAGAAAAGCAAACTAAAGCACAAAGTTCAATAATATTGTCAAGATTGGACAACTAATACCTGATCAAATAAAAATTTGAATCCAGGAAGCTGCAGAGCTTGTGTTTTTAACTACTCAGCTATATAACAAAGGCTACTGGTTGCCTTAAAGGAGACAGTCCTGCTCCACATTCCCCAACACACACACACACACACACACACACACACACACACACACACACACACACACACACACACTTGGGATTCTTTCCTTTCAGTATCTAGTTGAGAAAGGTTATGTTGGAGTGCTTGACTATGAAGCTGGGAGGAAAGTGTAGAAAAATTTTGGAACCGAGAGCACTTTTCAGACAGAGAAGGAGGTGGTTGCTTGAAGGGATGAACCAAAGAAGCTTCTCTTTTCATTTCTCAGCCTAGGTCTGACTCGTACCTCTTCCTACACCTAAGGGATTGCTGAACCTGAATCAGTTTCACGATGCATTTAATATTTTCTATCTACTTCAATGTGGAATCTTTGAGAACAATTTTACTTAGAGCTTCTTTAGCTATGAATTACATGAGGTCTGATTATTGTAATGCATCGAAATAAAACTTAAGTTTTGCAGTTGCGTATAAGCAACTCAATAGTCACAGCCAAGTTTATGAAAAAATATCCCCCCCCAAAAGTAGGAGGCATAATCACTGAAATATAGGTGCTATATTGTTCTTCAGAAAGGTCTTGGCAGCTTTCATATATTTCTAGTAATAATATCCCATATCAGCCTTCAAGGAAATGACACTGGACTGCTACCAAAGCTTTGTTATGTGTTACCTAGAAATATGACTCTCAATGATGAATACTTGTAACTGGCTCTAAAGGGATTATTCCCATTAGGAGAAGCATTATGTGTTAGAGGTGACTACTGAGTAAGCTGGCAGAAGATCATTCTTTAGCAGAAAAAGCAACTTGAAATTTTTTTATGTAAGTTTGACCATATCTCATTGAAAGTGATAGTATATGAAATGAAAATCTTTTAAAAAATGAAATTGTATATAGAATGCGATTTCTGTAGTCGAGCCTCTTGTAATTTTAATTCTCTTAATATCTTTGGCACCTAGAATTCATTTAATTCTTAATTAGGTCTTTGTTCACATGTTAATTACTCTTCTTGCTCAACATCTTTTGTGCTTACGAATGTAGTTCTAAGTTGCTAATATGATGTCTCATTGTCAAGCAGGAGATGATAACTTCAGGGTCTTGAGGAGAAGTTATGTGTTTGTTTTGCAGAAGGAAGGATGCCCCCAAGGTAGTTGAGTCCAGCTGCTGGAGCCCAGGAGTCTGATGTGAAAAAGCGTTATTTATGGCTGAAGAAATAGACTTCTCTCTCAGTTCCCTGAAACACCCCACCTCGTCCTCCCCTTTAAAACTCTTTGGTTTGGTCCAGAACTTTGGAGATGGTCTTTGGACATTAGTGCCGGCTTCCTGAATAAAAGCAACCTTTCCTCTCCACCCAACACTTGATTCTGGAGTATTGGCTTTTGGGCAGTGAGCAGCTGACCTTGGGCTTTTTTGCAGTGACATGTTCTTCCATATATTTCTTTTTGTAAGTAAGAACACTATTCATCAAATAATATTTTCAATTAATGTTTCGGATTAAGCAATATAATTTGTAAAACATCTTTGGTGAGCAACACTCTTAACATCATGGACAGAAAAGGGGCTCTGGGGAAAGTAAGCTCACAAGGTGACCTGATTATAAATTACTATCTAGGGAAGTAGTGGTGAGTAGTCACGACCCAGGCATAAAACTTTAGTAAATGGCTTCTTTGCTTTAAACAAGCCCTGTCTTGTTTTTGTGCATCTAGATTAATACATCTTTGAAATAACCACCCTCAAAAGAGCACATAATCTCGTTAACCACCCTGTAATCCAATTTCTGCCTTGCTTTCTCCCACCTTCATGCTCTTCATGCTATCTTTGTTAGGTTCCCTCCTTAATTTCAAATGCATAAAAGAAAGCCAAAAACTGTCCTTCTGTGGAGCATTTGAGATCTCACTTCCAAGTAATTGTTGTCAGTTTTGGCTCAGATAAACTCATAAAAATTCTCTACAGGTTTGGATGTACTTATGTCAATACCTCCTTCTGCAGGGGTCAGAAGCACATGGTGGGCTATAAAGACAGCACCATCCTCAGTCTCAAGTTCTTACCCTTAGGTGAGTGGCCAGGAGGGGGTGGGGGCAGTCCTCCGTGGCCCCTGACTTTGATGTGACCCCCTTTGAATGGCTGTAAATATGTCTATCTGTCACCATTGGGGCCAATCAGAGTTTGATGTCACTCCATCAATAGAGGGGAGGAAGAGGGATAACAATGGCGCAGACATATAGTTAGCATTTTCCCTTGGTTCTTCTTCATATGATGCACTGAAAAATCACAGGTCAATGAGATTTAATAGTTTAATTAAAAATATATTTTAGAAAGACAAGGTATGCTCCCAAGGAGGCACGTGGAGAAAGACAAAGTATGCCCCAAGGAGGTACATGGTCCCAGTGCTGGCTACAAACAGGCAAAAAGGCCTCAAAAGGCCACCAAAAAGAGGTAGAACCCAGATGGGCAAAAAGGGGCAAAAAAAGGAGAGCCAAAAAGTGCAAAAAAGACCCAGAAGTGGGAATGTCTGCCTTATATTTGGGTGGTGATGGGTGGTTCTTTTAGGTAGTTAGTCAGGCTTGAGCGACAGGAGCCAAGGCCCAGCTCTGTAACCATAGAAACTTCCCTTGAAGACATTCCTTAAGTACCTCCCAGAAACACTTTCCCTTTAGGGTTATAAATTACCCCAAATCCTAGAGCACAAAGTCCATAAAAGCTGCTGGCTTAACCAGCTACAAATACATGCGCAGAAAGTACTGCCCATAACTTCAGCCTCATTATATCATCATTATAATCTCATGACTATGCCTGGAAGTTCATGAATTTAATTATAACAGACTGAATTCTGGGTTAGCACATGCACAGTAGGCAAATTATATAGCAGCCAACTGTCAGTCAAGGTGATCTCACATATAGATCATCTTTAATCAAAATATAAACAGACCTTCCCATTTCTGCACTGTTATAGCCCTCCTGGCTGGAAACCTGTCCCTCACTTTGGGGCATACTATCTTATCTCTTCACCTCCTAAATCCCACAGGCTGCAGCCTTCCTTAGCATGGCCCATCTCCTTCTAAAATGTATTTTCAATAAATTTTACTTTTCTAAATCTTGCCGACCTGTAATTTTTTACTGTGTTGGTGGGAAAGAACAGAGGAACAACACACAACACCACTGAGCACTATCCACTGTCCACCTCCTCCTCCTCCCCGATGCCACTGGGGTGACACTGGATTTCACATCACTGATCTCTTATGCTTCATGGGAAAATACCTGGATAAACAGAAGAGGAACATAGGCTATCTGGAACAACAGCTTCGATATCATAAGAAATTAGAAAAGCAGGCCCAGGAAGAAGATGTATTTAAAAAGCCTGCTGCCAGGTCAGATAAAGAGACTTAACACCTGAAGGCAACATAGCAAGTCTTCCCATTGTACCAGGTCTGGAAGTCGGCTACTTAAGAATCTTTATCTTCTCCATTTGACAGAAGACTGCTTTCCTTATCTACTATCTTAATCCTCATTGTTGTGCATACAAATAAATCTGTTTTTGCATTATAAAAAAAAAAAAGCAATGACAGTTCTAAAAACATTCCTAGTGTTGTGGCCTGTATAGAATAGACCAAACCAAGTATGCTCTCAAAGGCTGTTTATTAGCCGGCGGCTGTCCTGTACAAAGGAGCAGCCCCGAAAAGCCAAGATACAAGGTTTTTAAGCCCTAAATCCCATTCTTCATTCTATCTTAAACACTAAGGTCTATTTCTCTCCTATTCACAACCTGTCAACCCACTGGTCAGGTATGCAAGCGGGGAGTACAGAAGCAGAAAGCTTGTTGTTAGAACATGTTCCTATGGGTGATTGCCTATGTTCCCATGGGCAATAGCCAGTGTTCCCATGGGCGATGGCCAAACAGTAATTTTCAGCTTATATACAATTGATTATTTTTCATGCCACACAAGCAAGCAGGGTTACACAGGCTAAAATTGGCAGTTAGCGTATGAGCTCATTGTTACAAGTTTCATGATTAACAGAATGTAGTTAGGGGTTCCAGAAACTAGGCCTAAGGTATAGATCTCCTTTGTCCAGTTTCAGGTTTTAATTATCCTTTAACCCTTTCACATTTCAGCAGGCTATCACACTAGGTAATTGACAAGTGAGGTCATTTTGATTGATGCCTGGCTTCTATATAACTTTGCCTAGTGCACATGTGCTTACCCAGAATTCTACTACCATTGCGGTGTTCTTTGGGCGGTCTCTAGGCTGGGCACCTATTCCTTTGTTCCCCCTTGTCACTCATGTCTGACTAGCTACCTAACATGAGGTTAATGTGAATTTATCATATTGTTGAGGAGGAAAAATTTTCTCTACCCTTCAAAGTTCTTTTGGCTGGTCTAATAATCAAATCGACAGATTAGCAAGAGAAAAACAAATTAAAGTTTAATAACATGTATACCTTCTATATTTTTGGGAGAGACCCAGGGAAACTGTGCAACTTGCAAATGGTGGAAGCCATCACCTTAAGCACTACCTTTAGCTGAAGACAAAAGTAGATGTTCAGGGTGGAGAATTAGTTAAGAGAGGTGACCTGGAAAAGCAGAGTAAACAGGATAGTTATGCAGTTTGAAATCAGTGCTTTTTTTTTTTTTAATCAGTGCTTTTTTTTTTTTTTGATAGTACAGATTTAAATTAGTGGTTTTTTTTTTTTTTTTTTGATAGTGAAGGCAGGCCTGGTACAGTGAGGGAAACACCCTTACAAATGTAAATGTCCTTTTACAAAGGGGAACTTCCCTTGGTTTTCTGAACTTCTCCTACACCTATTGTTTCTTAGAATTAACCAGCCTAAAATAATCAGTATTGTCAAAAAGGCATATTTCGGGTGATGAAAACTCTGTTACCTCCTCTATATAGAGGAGGAAACAGGACAATGAAGAGGAAGATGAGACCACCCAAAACAGGCCTGTAGGCCATGTGCAACAGAGCAGGGGAGATCGACAAGTAATAAAAGGAAAAGCCAGGTTTTGTCAGACAGCTAGGATGATGGTTAGGTAATGCAATAGTTTCTGGAGACTTTCATGAATGACGATAGAGTAATTTTTATTGATGGGTACTTGAAGTTTTCTCTTATTCTCTTTTCATATCAAGCAAAGTTAAAATTGTCCTTCTGATAAGAAGCCTTTAGTTTGTAGACGATGATAATTTTCACCTCATGAAAACGTTACATAGAATTCTAACTCAGCTACTTAAATATTGTAAGATCCTGCTCTCTGGTATTATCTGCTTTCAGATGCTTTTGCTATATTATTTTGTTTCAGAGACCATTTTCTTAATATTCAGGAGAAAATGGCTTCTAGGTTTCTGCCATTCATTTTCTGACCACAAGGTTATCCCAAACCGTTGAAACCGAAGGCACGGGTAGCACACGCAATTGGTTGCTTGCCCAAGTTCATTCTCAGGCTTCTTCCTGAGGGCAGAGCCCTGATTCGCCTTGTGGCCAGGTACTCTGGAGAGAGAGATCCTTTTCAGGACTAAGGGGGTAAATTTTGATTAGTCTAAGCCAAATATGGTGATTAATTCTATTCGGTTATTGGTTTAGGCGTGTGCATGTCACGTACTTCTGGCCAAAGAGATATGAAGGAAAGTCATCAGGGCTGTGTCAGCTCTTAATTTATTGCCTCTCAGCCCTGAACGTATCTTTGGATATATAAGATAAATAAGGGAATTCCTTTTATTTCCCCTTTAAAGTGAGTATAATGTTAAGCTTTCTCAGTAGAGGGCGCTGGAGAGACATTTTGGGAGGAAGAGGCTTCCTGCAATTTGCAACCTGAGCTGTGAATTTGAGGACATGGTGTGGAACCTGACTCCTGATTAGATCCAGACTGTGGCAGGGAGTTTCTGGGGCATGGTGTCTTCGCTTATAAAAGCAATGAAAGAATGTATGCTGCATTTTCCTGTCTCTAAATATTAATATATGTAATCCCCTGAACATCAGCAGTCATTTTTGGCCAATGGGAAGAGACAAATGGAAAGAACCTGGATTTTTCATGACATTATCACGCTATTAAATTAACCAATCCTGGTATGGTCCTATCTGTAACCTTCTTATGTGGTGGGGTAAAAAAATACCTTCATATTTAAGCTACCTTTGGATGAGATTTCAATTACTTGCAGGGCATAGCTGTACACAAAGATGTATAATATTCCCTTGTTTCAAGTCATCATTATTCTAAAGCTTTTTTTTTCTTTTTTTCTTTTCTTTCTGTTTTAGAGCAGTCACACTGTCCCTTGGCAATCCTAGGTGTTGACATTGACTGTGACTCTTTTGAGTCATTAGGTTATATTGCCACCTTGCGTAATAAATTCACTGTTATAACCCATAAGATTCTTAGTTTCCTTTCACTGCTACACATATTCAAGTCACTCATCAAAATTGTATAAGCGGCTTTTTTTTTTTTTTAATTTTAGTTTTTCTTTCTGATTATGTTGAATTTCTATCATCTTTTATGGCAAAACCGAACAAACAAAAAAGCCATTGATGTGAAGGCCCTGTGTTATTTTTTCATTGAGGCTAAAATACCTTTTAAGTGTCAGTCCTTCCTCAGAAACCTAGAATTTTTTTTTTTTCCCCCTGGAAATTACACACTTCTGCAGATTTCCAGCTTCTCTACTTGCATGCAGCTGGTTATAATGCTTTGATGTAAATCTCTATTTAGAATTAATAATATACACATACAAGAAAAAGAAAGAAAGACAGCACTCTATAGTCTATGTTCTCACACTGCCTAGATCCTATAATAAGTGCTTATAAATTTCATTCTTGATTTAAAGGAAATCTTTCCAGAGTGGAGTGGGCTGCAGAAAAGATATTGGCCACATGGCTTTAGCAAGTGTGCTCTGCTTATCACCCTGTCTTTGCATGGCCACTTTGCTCTTTATTTTCAGTGTGTGGTTACTGGAATTTCCTTTGCTTACTGTGACCTTTCTGAGACTTCCTCCAGAAACATGTCCAGCATCCTAGGTATCTTAAGCCCTGACCAGTTGGAGCCAGTGATTATATCTCTTTTGTGGAAGAGCAAAGATCATAAAATAATTTACCCATCCCACTCCACCCAGTCCACCTCCTCAACCTCCCTCCCCTAGGTAAGGTAATGTATCTGACTATTGCTCTATTGTCTCTTAATTCCAAGATTATTGTCCATGAACTGGATCTTTTTTTTTTTTTTTCCTTCTTTCTCACAAAGCAACTCACTCTGCACTCCTTTAAAGTGCTACTTCTATTCTGGCCTTTGGGAAACTCGGAATCCCTGAATCCCTTCCGAGACAGACCTGGTAGCCTGAATAAATATACATACTCCCAGTTTGCACACATCTCCTAGTGAATGATGATGCATGTGTTTCCTCATGGAGCTACCTAAGCAGTCTAGCTACTACTAAAGTTCATCACTCTCTTTTTCACGGGGAAGGTTCATGTGAAAAATTACCTTTTGAAATTCGTCTCAAAAAACTAGGATTCAGGACTTAGATAGGGCTTAAGGGGCAGAAGAAGAGTAGGAAAATAAAACAAGACTTTTGGTTATTGCTTACTTTCAATGCTCTTCTCCTGCAATGCTCAAGGATACTTGTTTTTCTAAGGAAATGAAAATAAGACCCTGGAAATCTAGAAGGAACCCTTCAACATGGAGTTGCGTTAGATAGCTAGCCAGACATGAGCAACATGGGAAACGAAGGAATAGGGCCCAGCCTAGAAACTGCCCAAAGAACACCCTATTGATAGTTAGAGAATCCCTCCTGTATCCCCAGAGACAAAAGACAGGAGAGTCATAGTCTTGGCTGAGCTAATCCAGTTACAGACGCTTGCGCAGGAGGTACTACCCTAATTTGCCTACAATTTAAGCTTCATGATAATACTATGTTATGCCTGAAAGTTCACGAATCTAATTATAACAGACTGTATTCTGGGTAAGCACATGAGTTATATAGCAGCCAATCACCTAGGAATGCCTTTGGAACCACCTATCACGGCCCAAATATAAGGCAGACATTCCCGCTTCTAGGCCCTTTTTGCTCTTTTTTGTGAACTTTTTGTGGCCCCTTTGTGTTGATTATTGTGGTTACAGCACTGGGTTTAATAAATACTTTTAATAAATATTTTCTAAATCTCACTGACCTGTGATTCTTCACTATCATTTCAGGAAGAACCGAGGGAAAATGTTAACTACACTTCTGGGCCGCTGTTATCCCTCTCCCGCCTTCCGCCACTGGGGCGGCACTGAACTCCAACTGGCCCCAACGGTAACAGTTGCGACCCCAGAAACCAGAACCCCTCAACAAGCCACCCCCAGAAAATTGTATCCTCTACATTTCTGCTCTCAACCCTGCAGTGAAAAATTATCATAACTAATAACCTTCTGATCAGATAATGTCTTGATATTTGATTTTTAAAAATCAAAAAAAAAAAAAAAAAAGTCAGTGAACATTCTTCTTTGAAAGTCATAGAAGCATCCAAAGATGAAACATGAAACTTAACATGAAACTTGGAGAAACTGTTCATTTTACAATGGGGACAAGGAGTCTGAAAATTTTAAATCAAGAATGTAGCTTCCTTTTGTGAGTTTGTTGAAAGGCCTACTGACATTCTTCCAGAATCCTTGCTTCTGTTATCTCTGCTGCTTTCTCCTGTGGAAGAAAATGAAGAACTTCTAAAGTAATAATGAAGATTGGTCTGTGGCCCCATTCTCTTCCAGCCAGTAGGTGCCCTACCTCTGCATGCCTGCCTCACTTCCATCCAGAATAGAATGAGATATTGAATTAAATGAGGACAGCTGCTGTTGCCCTGTATCCAGACACTTCACAGGCAATCTTGACTTCTCATGCCTCCACATGGCCAATTCTAAAACTCTTCAAGAGAGAGACCTCTAATCTTAAAAGCATTAAGGTCAAGAGAGGGCAAGAGGCTTCCTCACATCCCACTTCGCTTTATAGGAGGGACAACAAAACTTTATCCTAATTGTGTCTCAGGTCCTTAATAAAGTGTTAATTAATGCTTGATTTATTAATTGTTGTTATATATTAAAATTTTGCACAGCGTTTCCATACTATTTTTTATGTCTAGGAATTTAACCTAAAATGATGGATGTATATGAAAATTTAGCTATAGGATATTTTTTATAAAATTACAAAAATTAATAATATATACATATATACACTCATGTTTATATGAATATATCTATATATCGCATATATATGTATGGTAGTCCTTAATCATATTGCTTCTGAAAAATATTTAATAACCTAAGAAAATGTTTATTTTTAAGTGGTGGATCAAGTTCATCTACATCATTTGTGTCTACATGGGCCATATCTATGTTTACATCTATACCAGCTTCATCATTTATCAGCTTTATTGCCCTTATCATCTGTTTCTTCTTTCCCTACCATCTCCCTCACCATTCTTTCACCCCTCCCCCCTTATCTACTCACTAAAACCTTAAGAATGTTACTACCTTGCAGTTAAAATTATATCTGGTTTATATTTTTTTCTTTATTCTTGCCTGTATTTTGTAATTTTTTTCTATAATTGTATGCACTTTGGCTTACTCAATGACTCCTATACAACTTCCTGTAATGATTCATGATCAGAAGCCTCAGACATATTCTTAGCTATAAGGATTACAATAAAAAAGGCCATTTCTGCCTGAATTATTAGCGTTTTCATACAATTTGACTGGCTCTCAGTTTACACAGATTCTGAGAGCTGGAAAAACCTTAGAGGCTAACCAAACTAGTCCCTCATCTTAAGGGGAGTAAACTGAAACCCAGAGAGACTGACATTCAATCAAGGCAATGTAAGAAGTCATAGAGTTGGTGGTGAATACAAGAGTCTCACTGTACAATGACTTTTGTGACCACAACATGAACTAGTTTGAAATTCTATTATTTTACTTCAGTGACTGGTGAAAAACATACATACCTAAGACATACATGCTTAATATGACAGCAAGGTTGCCATTTCTTTTAAATCAGAATATTTAAAATGGAAGAAAAAGTCATAATTCCAATATGTTTGACAAATTTAGATATGCTGTGCTTAAATAGCTTCAAATTGTGAGTTTAATGTTATTTCATTTTGAAAGAGAAACTCATCAAAAAATGTCCATAATAAAAAAAGAATCTTCCTGAAGCTATTATGCTTACAAAGCTCAAGCTTTGTCTTATATACATTAAAATTTATTGTAAAAATAAATATGAGCTTAAAATAATTCTTATGTTTAATATAAGGGTGCCATGGTTTAAATACAGTAGCTTGAGCTACATTTTTTGTCTTTGAAAAGAGCCTTCTGTGTATCCCACCTACTTCCTTCCACCCTACATACACGAATTGACAATCAAGACTAGACCATGCTCTGTAAAATTGCACCAGAGAAATTTGCAACGACCTCCATTGAGCTATTTGTTCCTAGATTCCCTGTTATTTGATCTAGTTCAGTCTGGCATGTTGTTTGTATTTACACAGCGTAATAAGACATCTGGTGTCCACCAAAACCATCATGATCTGTAGTACTTCCCAACTGACTGCCATCCTATTTATATTAATTGAATGCAATGTATTCAGCATACACTGCTGATTACACTAATTTATTTCAGTTCTTAAAGACTTGAGATTTTTCTACGTGTCCTTACAACATCGTTCTACTCATTTGGCTCCAATTAGTTTTAGCTAATGAAAATACATTACAGCAAACCTCTGGTTAGCCAATGCTGTTTCTAATGACATAATTTGTGAGTTTTTAGTCCTTGAAAGTGAAGACATTAGAATTAAGTTGTAGTATCTTGTGTGGGGCTGAGAAATATCAATTGCAAGCATCTGGGCTCATTTCCTTAAAGAAGATTTGTAATTTCTACTTAATAAATGTTGGCATAATTGAAGAGCTACAAGCTCCACATGTTGGACTTTTTGAGAAATTTCTGATGATATCCTTGTTCACTTAAGTAAGAAAATTCTTCGGCATTAACACTATATCGTGATTTATTTGCACTTAATACTTTATAATTATACTAGATGGTTAAAACACTCATTTAAAAGAATTTCTTTAGGAATTCATTAAAAGATACAAATTTATCCCAAAATTATAAAAAGTTATTAGTTTAGTGAATACTTATATATTTTTAACTTAAATTTTCTTCTCAATGAACTGATTTTTCCTTTCTGGTGTTTTTTAAAGCTCTAGAGTCTAGGATCAGAATCTAATAGCTTATATTTTAAAGATAATAGTTCTTGAGATGAAATTTTTGAAAAATGATGATTACTTTAAAGAGGTTTTTTAGATGTAATCTAGATATTTGAAAAAAATTAAGAGTAGATCAATTAATAGATTCTTTAATAAATTATACTTCCTTACTCCTTATTAATAAGATTATAATCAAGAAGTTCGGCAATTCTTTCTTTTAGTATAGATATTTGCATATTGTACAACTGTCCTTCATGATATAAATCTAAATTTTGATCTGTTTTGAAATATAATCAATTACCATATACTAGTCTGAGGAAATTTTATTGTTAAATTATAACCCCAAGCAAAAAGTCTTTCTACTTATCATTCCTTTGAAAGTTTTAGTTTTTCGATGGTGTTCTCATTGCATTTTATGTTTTTTATCTTCTATCCCAAATGTAAAAAGACAAGGCTAATCATAGTCAAATACTGTAAAAGCTATGCTCCCATGGTTTTTATGTAAAGTTAATAAAATAAATAAGAGGCAGCTGTGCATTTCAGGAAATCACTCCATCGAGGGGTTCTGGGAATACTATAACCGCAAGTGTGAAGCTGGAGTCACCAGAAACCCTCAATGGAATTACAGCTCAATAAATCAAAATTTTCTCCTTTTTACCCTTACAGTATAACTCTGCATTCTATGTTGTTCCTAAGCTTTACAACATTCCTATTGCTATCTTTTTAATTATCATGGAAATTCTTGCTTTCTCCTTCAGCAGATATTTGTTTGTTTGTTTGTTTGTTTGGGTGAGTGGAGGGAACTTTTGCTGTACACTTGGTTGCCATGGGTCTCAAACATTTTGAGTCTAGAGATTTTGGCATGGGGCTTATTACTCACTTGCTACCACCAAATAAGAAAAAAAAGAAAGAGCGAACATGAAGAACTGCGAGGCATTTTGATAACATTTCATGGAGGTACATATTAAATACATCTATGCCAGATTGTAATATCATACATGTTAATCGAGCCGTGGACTGGCAGGTGGACCACCTAGAAGTCCCTGCAGACTACTGAATTTTGTAGTTGACTGATAGGCTGTGAGTTGCTGTTTTTGACAATCACTGCAATACAGTTGTCATTCTTCTCTTTAACTTATGTAGTCCTTGGTGACAAACCTGGTGAATTATGTTTTCCTAGGAGTTCTTATTCTCATATGTCTTTCCCATCCCCATTTTCTTGTAAAGTAATAGAAAAATCTTAGTTTGTTTAATGGAGAAAACACTATATAGATTCTTCCAGCTAAACAAACCAACTGCCAAAAAAATATGCATTAATCTATGGCCTGGGTTTAAATCCTGATTTTCATCATTTGTTAACTCTATAACCATGGGCAAGTTACTTAGTCTTTATATGTCTAAATTTTTTCCTAAAATGGCAATACAATTAGTACACTTCTGCTAGAATTGTAGTGAGATTTGTCAGTATGCTTATGCTGTATAACAAACTACCCAGAACTTGGTGGAGCCACACAATAAACATTTATTATGTCTATAAGTCCCTGAATTGGCTTAGAGTTTCTTCTGATCTAGAGAGGCTTGAATGAAGATGAATGGTTTTAGATGGTTTTATTTACAATAGTAGTTGGAAAGCTAGTTGGTCTAGGGAGTCCTTACTTCATGTCTGCCAGATGGGCAGATATTGTCTGTCAGATGGACAATGTGTTTCTCACCATCCAACAGGCTAGCCCAGGCTTTTTCACATGGTGCTCTCAGGGAAGCAAAAGTGAATGAGTCCATTTTCAAGCCTCTGCTTTTATCATGTTTGCTAATGACTCTTGACTAAAGCAAATCAGACGGTCAAGCCCAGATTTAAGGGGTGAAGAGAGAGACTTCTTGGTAGAAGGAGTGGAAATGCACATTGCAGAGGATCATACATATAAGGATGGGGAGAATTTCTAGCCTTTTTTGCAATTTGCCAATGAGGATAAGATGACATAGTAAAGCTGAGAGTAAAGCACTTAGAATCAGTGACTGGCATATAGTAAGAGTTCAAATAAATGTTTTCTCTTATCATCTTTATCATGTTCATAGTAAGCACCAGCCTCATGCTTAGCTCTTACCATTAGAGCAGGTTTTGTATAGTTTCTCTTTTATAAGTAAATGAGAAATTATATCAATTTAGATGCTACCTAAATCCCGATCTTCAGTTTCTAAATCTATTACAATATCCTCCCAAGTGGATTATCTTTAAGAAGGCAAGTTACATGGCCATTACAAAAAAAAAAAAAAAAAGTTTCTTTAGCTCATCCTCCACACTGCTCCAGAGTGAAAAATATAAAAAGTCTGGATTTTCTCTTTTTTAATTTTTAAGTTTCTGGTTCCATTCCCCACAATATTCTCACCTCGCCCCTAAATCCAACCCACCGGCCTTGAATTACTGCTTGAACTTGCTGGAACTTTTTTGCAAATGCATTTCTTTCTGCCTGAAATGTTCTTCAGTTGCACCTAGAGAAATGGAATTTTTTTAAATGTCATGCTTTTTAGAAGACTGTTCCTCACATCTCCTGCAGAGATAAAGACTCCCTCTTCTGAGTTCCCAAAGCATTATGCACATGCCAGAAACTTAATCCATATTTCATTCGTCCAGAGAATCCCTTTCAACACAGTACTCCAGAAAGCAACTAACACTTAACCGTTCGAAACAGAAACTTAAAATCTAAGGCTGAATTCTGACAATTATGAACAATTCCTATTTTTAAAAAACAAAAAACAAAAAACTTTTGTTTTTAATGCTCACTGTTACACAAGAACATAAACCAAAAGATTGTTATAGTGAGGGAATCACTCTTTAGTGGTGAGAAGAGTTGAAATAAGTGCATGATCATAATAGCTCAGTGAGATTGACAGAAACTGTGGTCCAACCCAAGTAGGAATGAGATGTCGGCAAAACAAACTCTGTCTTTCAGGATAAATGGATGACTGCCATAGAAATAGACAATATTTGTTCCTCTGCGGGAGGCCAGGATCTATCAAAGAAGGGTGGGGGTTTAGCTAGATTGATGTTAAAAGGAAACCAGACTAGAATAGTTCATTAGTTGATTATTAGCTTTTTGAAGTTAGTGATAATATCTGACAAATTTTCTGTGTGTGTATGTGTGTGTTTGTTGTTGTTGTTGTTAGTACATTGTAGAGTGCAAGATGCTTAAAAAAACAACACATTGTTAATAACAATATCTGCGGGATGAATGAAAAGATTCATAACACAGGACTCAATTTTAGGTCACTTAAGAAATATGCACTTTCTTGCCCATTAACACAAAGTGTGAGCACAACTTCTGGTCTTGGAAACAGCTTTTATCAGAAGAAATGAGTGCACTTTTCCTGGTCAAATGTTTTCTAACTTTCCCTGAGATCTGTTTATTCCCTGAAGCTGAGGATCTGGACATCATTTTCCTAGAGTTCTTTGGAATCTGGAAGAGCCATCCAAATTAGACAAGTGACCCAACCCTATTGAGAGGTGTCTGCTGTAGGATTATTTCAGGATAAACCTTTTAAGAGAGACATTGCTCATGCATATAGTCTGACTTCTACCCTGAGATAATCTTGGTATTAGTCTCAGACGCGATTCCCTAGTGCGGCTAATTTTGTCTCCTTAGGACATTTATCAATGTCTGAAGATATTTCTAGTTGTCACACTGTACAAGGAGTGTTACTGGCATCTTATGGGTAGAGGCCAGTGACACTGCTAAACATGTACAATGAACAGGACCGTCCCTCAGAGCAAAGAGTCATTCAGCTCCCTATGTCAATGATGCCTTTTTCTTTTTCTTTATCGTAAATAGGTTTCACCCATTGGCAATTTCCTTCACTTGTTTATAATAATGCACTATTAAAACAGGTACAGCTTTCAGAGTCTGCCCCTGGCTTGCCTCACTCTCAACCTCATTCCTGCCAGTGAGTCCTAACTGTGCTTCTCTCCCCTTTAGTTTCCAAACTAGGTGATTTCATGCACCCTCACCAAGAACCAAGGCTTTGTGTGAGTTGGGGTTCTTAAAACTTGACTTACCATTTCCCCCTTTGAGGACTGAGGAACTACTTTGTGATATTTCTGTGCAGATTTTATGTAACGCATTACTAATGTAAAGATTTCACAATGAATTTTAACAGTTAATTAATTAGAATAATGAATGAACATCCTGTAACACCATTTAGATTGTCCCCTTTCTCCATAATCTCGATCTTGATCCTAGAAATCAGGACAAGTTAAAAGAACTCCCTGACCTGAAGTAAAGTGAATTTGTATCCAGGCCTGATCCATCACTTACTCTGGATAGCAAAAAATTCACTTGTATGAATGGGAATCAAGGCGAGGACTGGAGGGCGTACTCCTGCTTGTGATTGTTTTGAAAAATAAATGTTACACTGTTCTATAATTGTGATAACTTCAAAAATTGTACTTTACTGGAAATCTGCCAGCCATCAGCACCCCGATTTTGATTAAGTTATTTTTCCTGTCCTTTAATCTATTCTTTGTCTTGTCTCAGAAGATGGGGTAATGAATTTAGACTTTTGGAATTTGTTTTTTTGATGGATGAGCACCCCAGTTTTCTTTCCCATTAAGATTGTTACAGCCACGAAAAACTTCATTCCACTGTTTCAATTTTAAAATAAAAGAAAATATACATTAAAAAATGATACTGTTTCAGTTAAGTTTGCTAATCATATAAATAAAGAGAAGATACTAATGAAACTGTCATAATGGACTGACACTAATCTATGGACCTGATAAGAGATGTGTCATAGAATGAGGAATGAGGAATTACAATCAAATCTAGTTGCTCAGGAGACTGCAGTTAAAGGAAACAGGGCTTCTTACATTTAGAAATGAAAACTCATTTGTTTATTTGTTCATTTATTCATAACAATTTTCTTGTGCATCAGTTAAAAAATATACACTAAATGCCTAATATAAATAAGGTGCCATATTAATCTTTATGAGACAGAATTTACAAACTCAGATGCCTACAGGATCAGGTAGTGAACAGGTTAGTGAATTTGGCTAAGTATTAGGCAATACAGAATGGTGGGGACTTGGTTAGGTGGAAAGTACACAGCCTACCTAAATGGGCAGCCACTACTAGACTCCTGTTAAGTCTAATATTTTCCAGGGTTTCTGGCTTTTCAAAAGAATATGGAATTTCACATTTATTTTGTATGTGAAATTTCTTGATCTTAAAAAAAAATATGTCTTTCCATTCAACATTATACTGGTGTTTCTAGCTAAGATAATTAGGCAAGGAAAAGAAGAAAAGGTAGCCAGATTGGAAAGAAAGAAGTAAAACTATCTTTGCAAGTGATGTAATCTTTTCTATAGAAAATCCTAAAGAATCCACTAAAACAATATAAAAAATTAGGACTAATGAATGAGTCTTCAGAAAAGTTATGGAATGCCACATCATTATACAAAAATCAATTCTATCTATATACACTTCTATTGGACAATCTGAAAATGAAATTAAGAAAATGATTCTATTTACAATGCCATCAAAAAGAATAAAATATATATAGAAATACATTAAATAAAAGAAATTCAATATTTGTACATAAGAACTAAAAAAAAAAATCACTGAAAGAAACTGAAGAAGTCTTAAATAATGGAAAGCTATTACAAGTTAATGTACTGGAAGACAATATTCTTTAGATGGTTGTACTCTCCAAATTGATTTACAAGGTTAACATAATTCTATCCAAATGCCAGCTGACTGCTTTGCAAAACTGAAAAACTAATTCTGGTGGAAATGCAAGATATCCAGAATAGCCCAAACAATCTAGAAGAAGAATAACAAAGTTGGAGAACTCACATCTCTGATTTTAAAACTTACTACAAAGCTACAGTACTCAAGATTGTGTAGTATTGGCATAAGGATGGATGTATAAATCATCAAATAGAATTGAGAGCACAGAAATAAACTCCCAGTTTGGTCAACTGATTTTTGACAAGTATGCCAAGACAATTCTATGGGGAAAGAATAGTCTTTCAACAAGTACTGCTAGGACAGATAGATATTTCCATGTAAAAAAAATGATGTTAGACGACTATCTCATGTCATATACTAAAATTTACTTGAAATGAGTCATAGGCCAAAATGAAAGTTAAAATTTAGGAGAAAATATAGGAAAAAATCTCATCGATCTTGGGTTAGGCAATATTTTCTTATATATAACACCAAAAATGCAAGTGACAAAGAAAAAAAAATGTTAGATCTCATTAAAATGAAAAAAGATTATGTTGCAAATAATA
Source organism: Pteropus alecto (assembly GCF_000325575.1). Lineage (NCBI taxonomy): Eukaryota > Metazoa > Chordata > Mammalia > Chiroptera > Pteropodidae > Pteropus > Pteropus alecto. The sequence continues at coordinate 14,254,595 of NW_006494613.1, forward strand.
CTATAAAGAAAGTGAAAGGAACCACTATGCTTTATACGTGGAACTAATATAAAATATTGAATGTCAACTCTAATTGAAAAATAAAAAAAATAAATAAAAGAAAAAAAGAAAGTGTATCCAGAATATATAAAAAATTATTGCAACTCAATATAGAAATGACAAATAATTCAACTGAAAATTAGGTGAAGAATCTGAACAGACATTTTTCCAAAAAATATATATAAATGGCCAATAACACATGAGAACATGTTTAACATTATTAATCATTAAGGAAATGAAAATCAAGATAAATGAGATACCACTTCACATACACCAGGATAACTAGAATCAAAACATCAGATAATAACAAGAGTTAGCTCATGAGGATTTGGAGAAGTTGGAACCCTCATGCACTGCTGGTGGGAATGTAAAGTTGTGCAGACATTGTAAAACAGTCTGGCAGTTTCTCAGAAGGTTAAACATAGAGTTATCATATGACCCAGCTATTTCATTCTTAAGTATATACCCAAGAGAAGTGAAAATATGCCCACAGAATTTGTACACGGATATTCATCGCAACATTATTGATAATAACCAAAAAGTAGAAACAACCATATGTCCATTAAGTCATGAATAGATAAGTAAAATGTGGTCTATCAATAAATAGAATATTATTTTGCAATATAAAAGAATGAAATACTGTTATATGATGCAACATGGGTGGACCTTGAAATGTTATGCTCAGTGAAAGAAGCCAGTAACAGATGAATCCATATGGTAGGATCCAGTTGTAAGAAATAGCCAGAATGGTAAAATCTAGAGATAGAAAATAGATTACTGGTTGGCTAGGGCTGTGGGGATGAGGTGGGGAGTGGTTGATGGGTACAGGTTTCTTTTTGGCATGATGAAATTATTCTGAAATTAGATAGTGATGATGGTTATACAATTCCTTGAATATACTTAAAAATCAACTTCATGAGACACACACACACACACACACACACAAACACACACACACACACACGCACGCACGCACGCACGCATACTATGCCAACCAAAGCAAATATATTTACAGACTGAATTTGCCATGTAGGTCGTTGGTTCGAGACTCCTGTTGGAGATAGAAAACAGACAAAGACAGATGTTCTTGCCATTAAATCATCTTCAGATTAGTAGGAGAGATAAAAAGACATACAAAAAATTATAAGAAAAGAGAATTCTGAAAGTAGGAAGCTGTGGCTATATGATTGGCGGAAGGTGTCATGAAGGTGTTGATCTTGAAATTTTTTGTTTTAAAAATGAAGAGAGTAGGAGACTTACATTCACATTAAGCACCAAGAAAACTAGTTGATCTGTGTCGGTATGATTTTAGAGAGTACCCTAAAGTGTATTTTTTTTCCCCAAATTTTCATTGATGGGGTGATCAGGTTAATAATTTCCCAAAGCCAAGGCCAAATGCAAATATCAGCATAATAGAGTAAACTATTATGAAGTATAATAGAGCTGAAATTTTATTTAAAATTTGTTAAATGTTATATTCTTAAATTTTAGGGAGTTAAATTTTTAAAGTTTGACATTTTGGACCCAGAATAGTAATTTCACTAATCTCTTAGCTACTGGATGTGTCATATAGTCACTCTGGCCACATATTTGAGGTACTAAACGAATGCTTGCTTTCAACTTGCATATTTAGTAATATCTTTCATCTTTTTGTACCAGCAGAATATTATGTAAAAAATTGTTTTTAGTTACATTTTATAAAATGAAATAACTTCAGGCAAATCTTAAAAAAGACTTTCTCTTTAATATATGTATAGCAATCATATACATAAATTATTGTTTAATTTTCAACCTCATATTTTCAAATCTTAAATCATTCTTAAAAAATTATTATTTTAAAGTTTGATTAATGAGAATAAAAGCTAATTTGGGAAACCTAATTTTCTTTAACACTTTCCTCTTTTGTTTATATTTACATTCTTTATTATGTGTAGCTCGAAGATGACTTATTATGGAAGTTCTTATAAAGAATTTTGGACTTTTTTCTCTGTGCAATGTTGATGTGGCAAAATTGGCATTCTGATTTTAATTTGTCCTTGCAAACTATGAAAGTTCTTCAAGAAAATCTTTTTCTTGAAAGTTTTAAAGCTTCCTGGAATTAGGTAAATTGATAATTAAATACAGTTCTCAAATATTATTTTCTTTCACATTTTAACTGCTTGTACAGTAAGCAATTCTATTATGATTAGATTATGATATGGCACGTTGTCTGTTCTTACCTTGGCACCAGGTCCCTTCCTAAGGCTGAGAACAAAGCTTTTCAGAATTCTCTTTGCTGTATGGTTTTGGTTAGAGTTACCTGTAAAGTGTAAGATGTGGAAAATGGAAGTGAAGAGGAAACCATGGTTTTGAGAAACCGTGGTGTCAAGAAATGGTAGATTTGCAGACCACTTTATGAGTCTTGCTTCATGGTCACGATGGTAGTGTTTTCTTAGACTTCCCTTCAAGCTTCAGCTTCTCCATATTCCAGTGCTTCAGTTGGTGTCATTAGTAATTGTTCCAGATTTCTTGGTTCCATCCTTCCAGGACTTCAGTCCCCAGCTTCCACTGCCATCATGTAGGCCCTAATTCCTATATTACACCTCTTATTTTCATAATTCTTATAGTGACTCGCTTTTTACAATTAAACTCAAATAGATACAGCTTTATTCTAATCTCTATTAATAAATTTTGATAATTATTTATATTTTATGAGTATTTCTTAATCTCCAAAAGAATGTGTTTTTCCAAATTTTACCTAATTAATGTACTCTCTCCTATTAACCATTGGAAATTTCTGAACATTTTAAAACCAATTTGTCAGCATTTATTACCATTGATTATTATTTCTACAATTAATTTTGACAATAATAATGAATTGTATTTCAGGTGAGTGACAGAATTTTGACATATAAAGCACGTGAGATTTTTTTTGTTCATGTTACATATGGTATGCTTTTATCTACATTTGAATGTAAATTTTCAGAGCATGGCGAGAAGTCTGAATAGTACATCTTATTTATATCATTCACATTGTTATGCTGATTAGATATGTTGGTAACTTATCAAACACCTATCATTGATTATGCACAACTTCAGAATGCCAATAGTCCTTTAGTTTTATAATGGCATAAACGCTAAAGCTGAAGCTAAATTAAAAAAGATTTTGGCAAAATTGCCGGGAGAAGCTGAACGTCAGTGCATTGAGAGAGTGCTGTGCACAGAGGGGAACCCAAGAAATACTCACTTTCTGACTAGTTGAAGATATTAATCATGATTTACCAAAAACAGGTGGAGTATCAAAGATCTATAACCTGTATCAACAAATATTAAAATTAAGAAAACTAGGTGGGCTTCCTTAACCTCGGTCTTGTTTAAAGAAAGCTTGCTTTAGTTTCCCTCTGAAGTTCATTGAAAGGGATGCTTAGAAATTTTCATAATCCATTCAGCATTTTGTAGAAATTAAGAAGCACTTATCATTTTATGTGGAAAAAAATAGACATTTGAAAAAACAAAATGTCTTCTCATAGTTTCAAGGTCACTCAAAGGTAAGTGGAATACTTCTTTGTCTTAGTAAAATATATTTTGTTCATAAGATGCCAGACATGATTTGTTCTTATTTTTAGTTTCTGAGTCATCTCTATTTAACTGTCCTGTAAATATCCAGAGAAATGAATACTCATCTTTTGGCAATATAAGTATTGTCTAGAACACTCTATGGTATTGCTGTGGAAATTGAGAGACAAAAGTTTTCTGACTTAGAAGCATATAATCATTCATGTAAGAATATATCAAAATTTACAGGCTTTTTGCAAATCTTTAGAAGAAAATTCTGTTAATCTGCTGATTTCCAGAATGTATTCAAGATAACAAAAATAACATTCTTTGACTTTGCTAAAAGAATGGGTCTAATAGAAAACAATTGATGTGCTCAGTAATAAAACAGAAATATCAACAGAATTATTTATGAAAATGTTTGCCCCCAGGCATTCTGGAGACAGCAGGGTCCTATTGCTAAGACTGTTTTTCTCAAGGTCCTAAGTACTAATAAAAATTGGTACAGGCACATTAATCAAAAAGAAAAGTTTTAAAGAGTTTATTTTTGAGGTTTATTGTCTCTGTTCTTAGTGAATTGATAATCTTAATTGGATATATTTGGAACTGATCCAAATTATTTGGAGATTGAATTGTTTTAGTGATTAAACAAAGTAACTGAGGTCACCACCCTATTCAATAAGATATTTTTTGGCATGTAATTAATTATAAACTCATTGTAAATCTTTTTGATTTAAAGATTAATGTTGATTCTTTGCTCCAATTATGCTATTCATTTGTTTTATTTTAAATTAAAATGAAGGCATGGAACAGATCACTGTTCTTCAAGAAGTTCTTCAAGATGTTGGTGCTATTTATTGAAAGGCCTGTTTTATTTTTTAGTCAAAAAGCAATGGATTTGTCATAACTAATACTGTATAGAGAAGATACATAGAGATGATGTATTTTGTAACATTTTTTTATTTATAAATGTTAGTTCTATTGTTTTAGTATTTAAAATACGATCAATTCCTCTGTTTTTCTCTAAGTATTTATGAATCTTTTATTCATTTATTTGGTTATTCTTTCTTTTTACACACACACACTTAATAATAAATTATTTTAATTTAACAAAGATGGTTGACTTCATTATTCCTCGGGCTCAGGTTAAGTACCATGGGTAAACTTTTCTATAGTGTTTGAAAACAAATGAATGATTTTAAATATATCCTTATATTTAGAGTTACTATTTTGTTTAGCAGTTTATAACTTTGATTTGGTATAGATTTTTTTTAATAAAAGATCAAGAGGAATAATCCCAGAAATTATTTATTTTTTTATACATGAGTATTATAAATTTTAATGTTTTATGTATATTCTAAATATAGATACCTTGTAAGTAATACTACTAATTTAACATTTTCATTTATAGAATGAAAAATGATGTATAAGAAAATTACCCATTTATTCTTAGGAATAGAAATCACATAGGTAAAATGCAAAAGAGATGTAAGTTTTCTGAAGCATATGATACTATATCACATCTGCTAATAATAACTTGGAGGATATTTCAATATCATGTAGTCATAAGATTAACCCCTGATCTACTTCCTACAAAATGGATGGAAAAAAATCAAGTTGTGCTCTTGGTGAACTTTAAGGCATTAATGGTTGAAGAGCCATAAAACTCACTTGCCCTCTGCCTCATAGAATGGGCTGTTTGATTTCCACCAATACAGTGAATGCCAGAGACAAACTGAAGTCAAGACATGAAGGGAGAGAGGTGCCAAACCACTGAGTAGGAAGACAAGAAGTGAAAACTAGCAATTATTTGAGATTCAGAGTCAGTAGCAATAACACTGAATTTTAGAATGTGGCAGGGTCTAGCCAGAAGAAAACTTTGACCAGGAAACTGAAGGGGTTTCTAACTCAGATCTTCCTATTCTTAGCTAACTTGTCCCCTGCCCCTGGGGGTCAAAGCAAAAGAGCAGCTACCCCTAGGCAGAGTTCTTACACTGTTTTCTCTTTCTTAGCAGGGACCTGGGTCAGGTATAAAGGTTTAAATTAACTTAATGAAATGTAGATTATTACAGAGCAGATAGAATTTTGTTAGGTGATTTATGAAGGTGAATCTTAAATGTGGAATGGTTTGTCAATGAGGAAGATAGCATAACTTCAGGACTCTTATAAACTATTTATTTAGTTGCTATTTAAACCCTGGAGGTAGCCTCTTCTTTGATTGAGGCCTGAGAGGTGTTTTTCCACCTGATGAAGATCTTTGAGGTCTGGTGTACCAACTCTGTAACCTCTGTGTCTAGTTAAGGGCTTTTGGGGTCACACAATCTCTACAAGCGTTGATTATGTGAAATAAAGCCACATTCCTAACCCTGTGAGGATGCCAAAATAGTCTAAACGGAATGTGACATTCCCACTTTCACACTACAGTGTCTATTCTATTTGCTCCACACAGAAATTTTCCAGACTGGTGCCTCAGGTGGGAACTAAATCCCAAACATATTATTAATGTTAGGGCTCAGAAGTAACCTTATAATCTAACCCCTTCAATATTAAATTTTCTGTTTCAATGATATGTAGAAAAATAAGACTAGAGAAAAATGTTTTACTATGTCCATTTTATATTAGGTTAAATTCTACAGCTGCTATTATCCAAGCAATGTGCTCAAATCTTAAATAAGATATTAAAACTAATAGCTTGATATCTTTTTTCTAAACCAATTATCTGCTAATCTAATGTTGTATTATCTTTGTTTAATATAAAGGTTACAACAATGTTCACGAAGTTCTCAGTTTTAATGAGAATTTAAGGAGAAAAGAGTGTCGCACTCACCACACAGGCATTTTCTCCGGTTCTTAATATTCTGAAGTAACTTGAGGATATTTGGGATCCAGAATGTGGCCCAGAGAAATCTGTTTTGCCAGTTTCCTAGTTTTTTAACTGAAGTCTTATTCTTTCGTGAAAATGGAATTACCTGTTTGTATGTTGTGTAGTCTCATGATGGTTAAAATCAACCAGAATACATCATTGATCTTCCTCAGATATGATCCTCCCTTCTTCACATGGGCAGAATATTTTCTACTAATAATGCTCATATAAGAAAACTGCTAAATTTACCACCGATTTTCTAAGGTATGAGTTGTGTCTCTTGTTTAGTAAGGCATTTGGCTGATAATCAAGTAAATGAATACAATATGAGGTAAGGTGTAAGTAGGATCATGGACCATGGCCTCAGCTAATGTAAATCTAGATAAGCCATTGAGTTGGGACATTAATTCTAAATTTACTTATGTTTAAACTTAGTTATGGAAAACACTTCATTTTGATGATTTTCTACTAGTAGTTGAGAAGGTCAATTAATTATAATGATGAAACATGATTTATCGAGTCTTTTTACCCTAGGTTTTAGAAAGGATTTTACCAGATAATAAGCCTTGTTATTCCATCATCCATCTATCCATACACACTTACGTACTTACATAATGTAAGATAGTTATGAGGGCTTACAGTGTTACATTCTCTCTACCATGGTCTAGAAATACGATAGCGAATTAGACAAGTACCTGCTCTCAAGATGCTTATGGTCTATATTTAGGAAATATTTGAGAAGCAGACATTATTTGATTGCCTGCCTAGTGTCCAATTGTCTCCTCCTTTTTCTTAGTACTGGTTTGTACAACCATGATGTTAGGGAGAAGCTGATATTAAACTAACCATGGCATTCCATCTCTCTGGTTTAGTTGTGGGTATGGGACCTAAGCTGCACAATCAGTAAATCTCTGGATTTTTGCTTGGAATTCCACTAATGGTGTTATCTCTTCCATTACAATCCTTGAGGATAGACAGGATCACAGGGTGGAAAAATGGATAGAATACAAGTGACTTCTAGCCAATAAATATACCAGATACCCTAGTATATTTAGTCACTCTATCATGAGGTCACCTAATAAAATGGATGTTAGACATTACGCAACTTACTTTATTTACTTTTTAAAACACAAGGAGATGGAAGTCAATTTCTCTTTTTAAATTTGATTTGAAAAGCACCATTAATTTAAAAAATAAATAAAATCTGTTAGTATCTTCTTGTTAATAAAATCTAGGGCAACAATTTGTTATAAAATCGTAGTAACTAAAGCAGGACAGGAATTCATGTCTTTAAGAGTTACCTAAAAGATTTATTTATTTACTTATTTATTGACAAATAAAATTATAATACAATTAAAGTATACAATGCAATGATTTGATATATGTATATATTGTAAAAGGATTTCCACAATTGAGTTAATTTATACATCCATCGCCTCACATACTTACTTTTTGTGTGTGTGAGAACACAAATTCTACTTTTAGTGAATTTCAATTGTATTGTAAAGTTTTATCAACTATAGTCACCATGTTAAAAATTAGACACTCAGACACTATTCATGTTATAATTGAAAGTTTTAATTATTTTATCAACCTCTCCTAATTTCTCCCACCACCCAGCTACTAGCAACCACCATTCGCTCTATGAGTTTGCCTTTTTTTTTTTTCCTTTAGATTCCACATATAAGCGATAATATGTAGTATTTGTCTCTCGCTATCTGGCTTATTTCACTCAGCATAATGCCCTCCAGAGTCCTACATTTTGCGGCAAATTGCTGTGTTTCTTTTCACTTTAAGGCTAAATAATAGTCTGTTTTATACAAATAACACATTTTCTTTATCCATTCATATGTTGACAGACACTTAGGTTGTTTCCATACCTTGGATATTGTGAATAACTTTTCGATGAACATTGGGAGTACAGATCTAGCTTCAAGATAATGATTTTGTTTCCTTTGGATATATTCCCAGAAGTGGGATTGCTGAATCATATAGCAGTTCTATTTTTAATTTTTCTGAGGAACCTCCATACTGTTTCCATCATAGCTGTACCAGTTTACATTCCCATCAACATCATTCAAGGGTTCCCTTTATTCCACATTCTTGCCAGCATTTGTTATCTCATGTCTTTCTGATGATAGACATTCTAACAGGTGTGAGGTGCTCTCTCATGGTTTTAATTTGCATTTCTTGATGATTAGTGACTGAGCACTTTTTTATATACCTGTTGGCCACTTGGATGTTTTCTTTAGAAAAATGTCTATTAAGGTACTTTGTCCATTTTTAAATCAGATTATTTATTTATTTATTTTTGCTATTGAGTTGTGAATTCCTTGTATAGTTTTGCTATTAATCTCTTATTGGATATGTGGTTTGCAATTTTTTCTCCTATTCCAGAAGTTGCCTTCATTTTGTTGATTGTTTCCTTTGCTGTACAAAAGCTTTTTAGTTTGATATAGTCCCACTTGTTTATTTTTGCTTTTGCTGCCTTTGCTTTTGGTGTGAAATAAAAAAATATATATATATTGCTAAGACATATCAAGGAGCTTACCACCTGTGTTTTCTCCTAAGAGTTTTAGAGTTTCAGGTCTTATGTTCAAATCTTTAATCCATTTTGAGTTGGTTAGCGAATGGTGTAAGACAGGGGTTTAGTTTCTTCTTTTGCATGTGGATATCCAATTTTCCCAACCCTATTCATTGAAGATACTATTCTTTCTCCATTGTGTATGCTTGGCAGCTTTTTAAAAAATTGACCAAATAAGCATGGACTTCTTTGGGGGGCTCTTAATTCTTTTCTGTTGATCTACATATCTGTTTTTATGCCAATACCATATGATTTTTATTATACAGCTTTGTAATATAGTTTGAAATCTCCAGTTTTGTTCCTTCTCAAGATCGTTTTAACTATTTAGGGTTGTCTGTGGTTCTATATTAATTTTAGGATTTTTTTTCTATTTCTGTGAAAAATGCCATTGGAATTTTTATAGGGATTGCATTAAATCTATAGATCATCTTAGGTAGTATGAATATTTTAAGAATATTAATTCTTCCAATCAATGAGCATGGAATATATTTCAATTTATTTATGTCTTCTTTAATTTTTTCATCAGTGTTCTATAGTTATCAGTGTACAGATTTTTCACCTCCTTGGTTAAATTTACTTCTACTTTATTGTTTTTCACACTATTGTAAATGAGATTGTTTTCTTAATTTTTCTTTCTGATAGTCGTTGGTGTATAGAAATGAAGTTAGTTTTTGTATATCGATTTTGTTCTCAGAGGATCACAAATTCCCTGCCCTTTTAGCTCTCTGATGTAGGCTAATCGGAAGCCTGACCTTCAGACAGCAGCTGGGAGAGTAAGAATGTTACATATATAGTCTTGCCCCTATTAGGAAGAAATTGAAAGTTGGATGTTTTTGCTTACTTTCTCTGAGCTGAGCCAGAGGGAATAGCTGTTGGGAGTGCTTGTGTGCCCAAACAGAACTGCCTCTTTGCTTTGCGTAGTCCCGGGGATTAGTGAATGCCAAGCCCTATTATCTCCCAGAGCTAGGTTATTTGGGAGCCAGCCCCTAGGATGGAAGCTATAACAGTTGTGTGTGTGCGTGTGTGCACGCATGAGGGTGTGTGGGGAGAGAGTGGTGGGTAGGAGGGCAGGGTGAATGTGTGGACAAGCTCCTTCCTGGGAGAAGCTTAAGACTTAGTTTTACCCTTAGAGCCAATGAGGTGGAGACAGAAGGTGGTGTGCACATCAGCTCTACCCTCGGAAAATCCTGGTCAGCTTTCACGTGCAGGCTAATTAAAAGTCTGAACCTCAGGCAGCAGCTGGGATGTATGCCATCAAATCCCTTGCAGAGAGAAACTGGGAGATGGGCATTTTTGTCTGCTCCTTCAGTGCTGGGCCCAGGGGAGATGCCTGTAGGAAGTTCTTGCATGCCAGTTTGAAAACGGCTTTTTTTGTTTTTCGTTTAATACGGTCCTGTGGGACTCAAGAATACTGAGCCTCACTGATTTTCAGGGCTAGGTAATTTGAGGGCCTGACCCAAAGTTGGGAGACAAGTATGGACAAATTCCTTCCAGGGAGAAGGTGGAGACTGGGTTTTTTTTGTTGCAGTGAGCAAAGGGAGAAAGCAGAAGTGCCCACAGGCCCTCAGGTAGTAGCCGGGATAGTAGGAAAAAAACTGGGAGATGGGTAGTTTTGCTGGCTCTCTCAGTGCTCAGCCTGGGGCAGGTAGCCAGGGGACAGCTCATGTGTTTTTTATCAACTACTTCTTTGTTTGTTATAGTCCTGCGGAACTTGTGAATGCAAACCCTGCTGGCTATCAGAGCTAGGTGATTTAGGGGACCATTCCTCAGGGGGTAGCTATAAAAGTTGAGGTGCTAAATGTGTGGACAAGCTCCTTCCTTCTAGGATGAAGCTGGTAACTTGGTTTTATAGCTGGAGCGAGCCAGAGAAAGGAGGTAGAGAAAGTGCCCACCTGTTCTTTTGGGCTCTGGGGAGAATCTCAGTAAACATGTAGATATGGGCTAATTAGCAGCCAGACCAGGCAGCAGCTTGCCAAAGTATGCAATAAACCCCTTTCAGGGAAAAACCGAGAGAGGAAATGTTTGTCTGTTCTCCCAGCACTGAGCCTGGTGGGATAGCCATGGGGAGTGCTCAGTGACTGTTAACTGCTTCTTTGTTTGCTATTAGTTCTATTGGACATGTGAATGCAAACTCCCTTGGCTTTCAGAGCTAGGTGATTTTGGGTCCTGTTCAGGAGTGCCAGCCTTAAAAATTGGGACACTAGATGTGGGGTCCAAAACCTTAGCTCTTCAGGGAGAAGCAGGGAGTTGGGGGTCCTTCTGATTGTAAGGCACTGTGCCAAGGGTGGGGCTTATGGTGAGAGTTTATCTCAGCCTTTCCTACCCATTTTGATGTGGATATATTCTCAGTTTTCTGATGTGTAGGAGCCACTCAACTAGTTCCTTGATTTCTCTAGAAGGAATTGATCTGTGTATATTTGGTGCATCCCTGGAAGGAGGGAAATTCAGGAGCCTCCTATATTGCTATCTTGGGGACATCTCCAGGAAGATTTAATAAGAATAAAAATTCTCTTTAATCTGAATGGGGAGGTTTCACTACCTGGGAGTAAAGCCAGATAAAGGAGAATCAGAGGCAAAAGACTGAAGCAGTATGGAATAGGTAGCTGAGTGGGTAAGTGAGAATTAAGACTTAGCAGTCATTTAGAATTAAAAGACCTTTAACTATTTTTTGTTTTTGTTTTTGTTTTTTGCTTTTTTTTCTCCCCAAGAATAGGTCCCCTAATCCTATTATTTGTAAGGATAAATGTTGCTTTTCTGGGCTAGAATTACGAATTCTTTTTAACAAATTGTCCCTGCCGGCAGTACATGGGATTTGGAATGTAATACCATTCCTCTTGGTGGGAACTGACACGACTTATCACATGTTTGGTAAGTTCTTCTTTAGCGGTGGAGGACAGTGTGAACAACACTAATCTCCCCTTTTTAGATGGGCTGTATGTAGATACTGTTAACAGTACAAAAACGGATCCATCTGCCTGCACATGTCTAAGGCAAAGAAAAGATATGTACAAGTTTGCAGCAAAGAAAGTAATGTTTATTAGGGAGATACAAGTCCTGGAGACACAGGCGACCTATTGCTCAAAGGCCTGGCTTCCCAGGTGTCTCGGGAGTATAGATTATATTGGGAAAAAATCAATAATCAAGGAAACTGAGGGAGTTGGGGTTGTGGGTACTATTGATTGGACGATTGGAGTGGGGTGAGGTAATTTATCATTGTGTTCAGTTCTGGAATCAATCATGGCACCATCCCGTCTGGTCCTGTGGCCTGGTCTTATGGCCTGGTCCTGTGGCTGGTGGGTTATTGTTCTGCCTTGGTGGGCCTGGGGCTGAAACATATCCAAGTCAAGATTTCATCCTTAGTCTAAAGTCCAACCAAAACCTATTGTTAATCTTATGTCCTAACGGCTAATGATTAAAGGAGTGGGCATATGGAGGATAAGCATGGGAAAAAAAACAAGTGAGTCACAACAACATTATCTGGGCAAAACCAGCTTGAATCAGAGAAAAAAGAAACTATAGTAAAGGAATGAAGTTTGCATGTAGTTACAATACCATGATTGGACTCTAATAATTCACAGCACCTAGTAAGACACTTGGAGAGTATCTGTGGTTGACACTGGGCCTTTTGAGATTGCACTCACCTGTGGAAGAGATCATCCTGAAGAAGTTTATCAGTATATTGGAACAAATGCTAATGATGACGGGTTAGACACAAAGTTAAACTCTAGATATTTGGTCTATTTGCAAAGTTAAAAAGTATTCTAGAATAGATTTTCTCAAAAAGTCCAAATCTTTGCCTTTTTTTAATGCCCATATGTCCATTCTGTCTTAGATTGATACTTTTATAAAATACAATACACATTAATTACTGGAAAATTTAAATATGGTCCTCTATTTTTAAAATTATATTTAACATACCTAAAATAGTCTATCAACTTGCTATGAAAGTTTCTAAAAGTCAATAATATATATAAATATATATACAATATATAATATATTATATATATTTATATGTATATAATTATATCTATTATTATATATTGTATATATAATTATATACATATAATTATATATACAATATATAATATATTATATATATTTATATGTATATAATTATATCTATTATTATATATTGTATATATAATTATATACATATAATTATATATACAATATATAATATATTATATATATTTATATGTATATAATTATATCTATTATTATATATTGTATATATAATTATATACATATAATTATATATACAATATATAATATATTATATATATTTATATGTATATAATTATATCTATTATTATATATTGTATATATAATTATATACATATAATTATATATACAATATATAATATATTATATATATTTATATGTATATAATTATATCTATTATTATATATTGTATATATAATTATATACATATAATTATATATACAATATATAATATATTATATATATTTATATGTATATAATTATATCTATTATTATATATTGTATATATAATTATATACATATAATTATATATACAATATATAATATATTATATATATTTATATGTATATAATTATATCTATTATTATATATTGTATATATAATTATATACATATAATTATATATACAATATATAATATATTATATATATTTATATGTATATAATTATATCTATTATTATATATTGTATATATAATTATATACATATAATTATATATACAATATATAATATATTATATATATTTATATGTATATAATTATATCTATTATTATATATTGTATATATAATTATATACATATAATTATATATACAATATATAATATATTATATATATTTATATGTATATAATTATATCTATTATTATATATTGTATATATAATTATATACATATAATTATATATACAATATATAATATATTATATATATTTATATGTATATAATTATATCTATTATTATATATTGTATATATAATTATATACATATAATTATATATACAATATATAATATATTATATATATTTATATGTATATAATTATATCTATTATTATATATTGTATATATAATTATATACATATAATTATATATACAATATATAATATATTATATATATTTATATGTATATAATTATATCTATTATTATATATTGTATATATAATTATATACATATAATTATATATACAATATATAATATATTATATATATTTATATGTATATAATTATATCTATTATTATATATTGTATATATAATTATATACATATAATTATATATACAATATATAATATATTATATATATTTATATGTATATAATTATATCTATTATTATATATTGTATATATAATTATATACATATAATTATATATACAATATATAATATATTATATATATTTATATGTATATAATTATATCTATTATTATATATTGTATATATAATTATATACATATAATTATATATACAATATATAATATATTATATATATTTATATGTATATAATTATATCTATTATTATATATTGTATATATAATTATATACATATAATTATATATACAATATATAATATATTATATATATTTATATGTATATAATTATATCTATTATTATATATTGTATATATAATTATATGTATATAATTATATATATATGATTCTTAAGGGTAAGTTAAATGTTTTTATTAACAAGATAAAATAATTCCATATAGTTGTACTATCCTGAGGGAACCTCAAAGAAATTTCTTTTTTACACCTCAGTTCTGGGGCCATATACCTGTTCAAGAGAACTGGGATACTACGTGGAGAAAATTTGTTTAAGACCCTTTGGGGTCAATAATCAGGTGAAGAATATCTCTTTGTTGAAGGAGGTCATAGAGAGAACGTGACCACCTGCTGACCTACGGGCTGGACCAGGGCAATTGAAGGCTCCTCACCCCTCCCTTGTCTGTGGAGTGTATGCTCTTCATATCATTTCACAAAGTGGAGATTGTTTCCAAGGACACGGCCTTGCGAGAGTAATGCGTTTGTTGAGACCATTTGGTTTGTATAAATAACTGAAGCTAGTTAAGGCCTCTATATAAACTTTTAAGATTTTGGCTGGCAGATGTGGAGATCTACTTGTCTTTCAGCCACCAAGATAAGTCTTGTAAGTAAGTTCCCTAGCTTATTAAAACTGCCACTTACCAATCTGGAGTGGCCTTGCTTTTTTCTTGGTCTCTCCTTGTCCTCTGCGTATAGGGGCCAGTTTCAGATTTCACCTGAGAAACTCCCACTGTTGCAAACCAACACTCTTAATCCACCTCTTTTAAGACAATGCAAGAGGAAAGAGTAACTTCACTTTTGACTTTTGAAATAATTTAAGGAAGGAAATATTACTATATAAATAGACTGAGAAAGTGATAACATAAAATCTATTACCTAAAGTTATCTTGAATACAAAATAAAAGAAAGATTGATTGGCAAAACTTTTACTGACATATACATTAAAATTTTTTGCTTATAAATGGGGTCAGTCGATTATTTTAGAGTCTGAAAAGATAAAGAAGTCATTTCTGGTCTTTGGCCCCAGATTTTCTTATAATGGTGGATCAAGAATAGGATCAAGAATAGGAATGAATAATAATGGATGTTGAGACTGAAGATATCATCGTGGCTAACTTATTAGGGAATTTTTCTCTATGATGAGGAGTTTGGATTTGATCTTGTGGAAATGGGGGGCAATTCAATAATTTAAAATAGAATTTCATGATCTGACTGCATTGTTTGTTTCTTCTTTTTGTTTTTGATTTTTTGAAAAATCACCTTTGCAGTGGATTGCAGATGGGATGGGGAAATTGCATACGTATTAGAGGCAAAAAGGCCAGGTGGCTGGTGTTAAAATAGGGGCAAAAGATAACATAGATCTCAACTAAGATAGTAAGAGTGGGATTAAGGATGATAAATTTAAACTCTTAAATTAGTGAAATCGGTATTTATTGGTGAATGATAAAATAAGGTGGTAAGGAAGAGGCCGAATCCAGAGTAATTTCCTGTATTCTGTCTTGGTCAGATGTAAGTGGTGGTGCATTTCATAGACATGGGAACACTGGAAAAGAAGTAAGGGTGGAGGGAAGAGATTGATTCAATTTTGGCTATGTTGGATTTGAGATTATTGTGGACACTGGAACTAATTATGAGTAATTGGCGAAAGGATGCTTCTTTTGACTTTTGGAGTGCGGTAACTAGGAAAATCATAATTATATAAACAGTTTTTAGCAAACTTCTTTGAGACATTTGGTCTACGAAAATTGCAAAGATTTAAAACAGATTCAATCTTTTTCTGCAAATCCTCTTTATGAAATAAGCATGTTTCAAAATCAGAAAGAATTGAGAGGCTGGCTGGGATAATACTGATGTCAGATTCAACTGATATCTAAAATGTAGAATAAAAAATAAACTTATTAAAGCTATCAAACCTTAGTTTTCTCTGAAGTTTCTGCATTGGAATGAAAAATATACATATAATCAGTATTTATTAACTGTGATGAATTTTGACTATTTTAAATTTGCACTCTGGGTTTAAAGAGGAACATGAAGAACTCTATCTGGTCAAAATGGTGGGGGAAAAAAAGGAATGTGAAAAGTGAACACTCTTAAATAGCAAAAATGAATATGGAGAAGTGAAGATGGGATCTATAATGACTTCTGAAGAAGTAGGATATATATACGATTATATATATTTCCAATTGATTCTGTTTCTCTGGAGAACCTTGGCTAATACAGGTCATTTAATAAAAATGCTAATGTTGGCCCTGAGAGTTCTGTATTTTTGAAAAAAAAGTAAAGATAAGTTTGCAACTTAGACCTTGGAAAACAGAAGCATAGATTAAACAGTGATCGATAATGGTTGAAATTTAAGATCAGTTTACCATTCTGAATAGAAGTGGTTCCATTTCATTTGAACAAATTTCATAGTATTTAAACATTTGTGCTATTATTAGAGTTTCATATTTTCAAAGATAAAAATAAATTGAAGAATTGTAGAAATATGCATCTCCAATGTTTCAGTGGAAATATTGGCAGTATAGAATCCTGATGTTTGATAATAGCTTCACGGGTGATTGTCCTAGCTCTGGGGCAGGGTGAGGGAGGGGATCAATAAACAGACTTAAAGATGAGGAGAGACAAGAAGGAGGTGTACATTTTAAAATCAGTGTGCAGAGATGATTGATCAGATAATTTCATTTGGAGAATGAAAAATTTCATTTGGGTGTCTGTTTTAGTACAGGAATTTATCAAGTAAGAGTTTTCATCCACTTTTTTTTAATCTACTTTTCAAATAACCTAAGACTATACTTGAGATATCTGTGTAGAGATTTTAATTGAAGTAGAGAGAGATTGAAAACAAATTATATGGCTATAAAAGTGACTGGTTAAATAAATAATTATGGAGTATATACAGTTATTAAAAATGAGTCTGTTGATCTCTAATTATGATATGACATGATATTAAACTTACCTATATATGAAATTAACATGTGCTAATAATTTGCACCAGTTTTCCTGTTTGGAAAGAAACTGTTTTTATGAGAACACTTAAGGTAGAAAGTGGTGGGATGAACGGAGAGAAAGGAAGAATTAAAAGGACTGTTTCATCTGCTATGCATGACAACATGGAAGCAGAGAAGAGAGAAGGGAGTGAGAGGGCAGAAAGTCCAATGAGATGTGAGAAAGGGATTGTTTACAATTAAGGGCCAGTGCAAATTCCCCAATATTAGGTTTACCAAGGTTTATTTGGGAACTTTGATGTCTGACGTTTTATTTAAATGTTGGTATTGCTGTAATGTAACTGTGGTTTTTATCTTCCTGCTAAATTTTCAGTACATCTACTCCACTCCCAGATGCTTTGTGTAAAGTGGGACTTTTTGTGGAAATCAAAGAAAGATCTGAGTTTGATACCAAGCATGGTAGAAAATGTGTAAGGGCTGAAGCCTGGAGGGAGAGGTGCTCAGGAGAACAACTAGGAACTTGTGGGGAGGGCTCTGCTTGAGATTCATCCACAGAGTGTGTATGGATTTAAAGTTTGAGACAACATTTTTAAATCTTATAGGAGAAGAAGGCATTAGTTGACATTACCTGACATGTGATATGTATGCTATTGAGCAGAACACCATGCATGGGTTACCAATCCCAGGAGAGGACTTCAACTACATGAAAGATACCAAAGATCATCACTATGCCAACCATCAGGAAGAGAAGGCCAAACACTTTTGCCTGTTGCTCGTTGGTATTACAGTCACACACAAAGCAGTCAAGCACTGGGTAGAACAAAACTTTACTTAGGGAAGAGAAAGAGCAAGATCAACTTCAGTGGTGGATATTGGTCCACCAAGGCTGCCATCTTCTCCAGTCTCCAGGCAGCCAACTCAGGGCAATCTGCCTACACGCACGCCTCTCCTGGAAGGATACTGTCCCCTTCCTGAGGAGGACAGACAGGGGTTGGCAAAGTGCCATATGACACAACAATTAAGCAGAACAAAGGAACATACATTGAGCTTGTGATAGGGGAAGATATCCCCACGCAAGGTGATAAGCCCAGCACAGGGTGTGAGGGCTCTTTATCTCTTGGTAAGAAAGTGTTCTAGGCCTAAGGCCCATTCTTATACTCTCCAGTGAGAGTTTAAAAGACTGTGAACTTGAGACTGTTTTTTTCTACATATAGATTACTCCAAAGAGTACCTTTTTTGTATAAGTTTGAGGCTACACTCAAGCATACATATACATTTATACACACACACTCACAAATACTAAAACATTGTACACCAATATGTGTTTGTTTCTGGGAGGTTGGATTTATTGTTCTTCTTTATATTTTCCTGTGTCTCATGAATTTTATTAATAATAAACATTTCTTTTCGAATCACGAAACAAAGGTATTTGTTTTGAAAAAAAGGATTTTTTTTTTGTTTTGCTTCTAGAACAAAACTTAATCATGCAGAGACTGAGCTTTGCAGATTTTTTTTTTTCAAGAACAGAGCAATATCACAAAATCGCCTCATAAAATTCTTTTTAAATTCTGCATATTTAACATGTATTAGAAATGGTATGTTCAAGCCTTTTTTTTTTCTTTTTTTCTTTTATCTTGTTGCTTTGCTGTACATAGATAAATTATAGCTTTGGAAGGTTTTATGAGGTAGACAATTCTGTTCTTTTGAGCTGTAGCTTTACTTATGGTGCCATCCATCTTCTTTCTCTAGGATGTCCTTCTCTTTTTCATCTTTCTAAGTACACTTTGAATGTCACTTCTTTCTTGGTAAAGTTGTATTCATCAGCCCCTCTTCCCTCCACCCCAATGTGATTGCTTTGTCTCTGCCTCCATAGTGCCTTATATATACCCGAATGAAATAAGGTCCTTATTATGTGTTTGTTCCTATATATAACTGTTTTCTCCACTAGACAATTAATTCCACAAATTTCCATTTTGCTCTTTGTGGAAAGACTATTGATGTGCCCAAGATTTCCATCAATTTCAAGTTCACTTCTGGCCCTAATTTCCTGCCCATATTGATGACAGATCACCTTGCCTTCTCACATGTGCTCTCCCAAATTACTATGGGCACAGAGCTGTGTCTTTGTATTTCCTCTACTTAGTACAATTTGTGTTGCCTGGATGATAATCACTGGAGTCAAGTGATTAGAATATGGAGCCCACCCTTACTCAATCCAATCAAAATTACAAGTCTGTTGCATTGTTAATCCACAAAACAGATTTAAAATAGGCTTTTAAGTATGAGGAGTATAAGCACATCATCAAGAAAATTTTAAATATAGTTACGACATCGAAGCTTTAAATTATACTTTTTAAGAATAAATATATGTGTTATACTATCCCCTCAACATTGATATTTGTAAAAACAAAAACAAAAACAAAAACAAATAAAAAAACACAGTAGTTTCTCTTATTTCCCCAGTGTGAGATTCACTTTGCAACACATTTGGAATTGTCCCATCTGTATTAAGTTTAACTTCAAAAATATTTGGGATCTGTTCTATATCCAACTCCAAAAGAAAACTGCTCTGTTCTTCTACTATCATCCATTATTATGATGTTTTCTGTAATGCATTATACCATGTGTAACTAATATTTTAGAATTACAGAGAAGCATCTGCTTCTGTTTTAATGTCTTGATAAAAGTGTTATAAATATTGTAGCTGTATAAGATTCTTTTTCTTAAGGAGTCTGTTTCACTTCACCTGGAAACTATCTTAATTCTTAAATCTTTACCCAGATGCTGCATCTAGTAGATGAAGTGCATAGCTTTTAATCAACTTCTTTGTTAATTAGTAATGGGTAATATGCAGCTTTACATTTTCAAGGAGTGGTGTTAAAATTCCAGGCTAAACAAAGAGCCAGCAATAAAACATGTATTCCTGTACCATACAATTAACGTTTTAGAACATAGTTTTTATATTCAATTAATTACTGAAGGCTCAAAATTATATTTACAAGGCAGAAATAACTGCTTAGGGACAGCAGAAAGTACTGACCACATAGCCATGTGACTTTATTCACGGAGTCCTGTTTTTTGGACAGCTGCCATCCATGTGATTGGGGCTGATGCCCCTTTCACTCAGAGATAATCACTTTAAACAAGCTTATGGAGACAGCTGGAGGGTTGCCCTTTTTTCATTAAGGCATATATTCTAGTGATAACAGGGAACAGTTAAGAATGTAACAATGAACTCAAGTTAGGTATTCAGTTTGTTGCTTTCAGGTTGTGGGTGAAGGGGCAGAGGTTAATTTACTCTGCTTTTTCCTAGAAAATATGTTTCACAGAATTTTAGAGCTGAAAGTAGACCTAGATATCATCTAGTTTAATTACTTTAATTTTGTGGGTGAAACATAAACATTAAACATGTAACTCCAGGGAAAATAATGTCATCCTAGGTGTTATGATCTACATAAGATTAACATAAACTGTCATTTCATTCTTTGTAGAAAGACCACTGGTATGCCCAAGGTTTTCATAAATTAATTCACTTCTGGCCTTGACTTCCTGCCCATACTGACTTTGATGAGAGGTCACCTTGCCCTCTCACATGTGTGCTCCTAAATTACACAAG
>NW_006494613.1:14275745-14289184 GCF_000325575.1 Pteropus alecto
CCCTACAAAACAGTAGTTTCTCCAACCTTCTCCTGCAGTTTTACCCTGCTCTTTTCCTTGTCCCAAAATTCCTATTTGATTTTCAAGTAGAGTTTTATTTCTTTTTATACTTGTCTTCTTCCTCAAACTTTTTGTTTTAATAGACAAAGTTCCCTTATATGCTAGAAAGTATCAAATGCCAACTATATATAATGCTAATTAATATAATCCAATAAGTAAATATAAATAAAAATACATTGATTTAATAAAATTTTATTTTTGAGTGAATTTATACATGATGTCAGAGCTATTCCTTTACATTTTGTTAAGGATCTTTTGTTACACAGACTGTTTACTCCTCTCTCCATCTTGGTACTTGTTTAGTAAAATCAAAATTCTGGTTAAATATAACTCTCTGGCTCTCTGCGCCTGACCCCGAACAACTGAATATGGCTGGAGGAAATTACTTAACCATGCTGAGTGATTTTTCATTAATTCATGGTCATGTGGGGCCTTGTCACTGTTGGACTTCATTTCCTAGTCAATGACTCTCCTACTCTCTGAGATGGCTATTTCACACTTTCTTCTTTCTCTTCAAACCTCCATTACTTCCTCCTGTCTTGTTCTCTTAGCTGATGATTTTGTTTCTTATTTCGCTGAGATTATAGAAGCAAGTTGAAGAGATATTCCTCATCTTTACACCACACAATCAACCAGCCTATGTGCATCTGTACCCATAAACTCTGCCACCTGTCTTGTTAATAGGGATTCTTGTACCTAAGGCCAGCCATTCCACTTATGCACTGTTTTATCCCCAGTGCTTAGTGTTGTGTTTGGTATGTAACGAGTTCACAATAAATACTTATAAGTGAAAAAAAAATGAATGAATGAATGAATGCTGTTCTTTCCTTCATCAACATAAATTCAAGGGTTGTCCAATGAACAAAAGGCTGAACTTTATTTAAGAGTGTTGCTCCTGTGATCTCTTTTCACTTCGTTGAAGCTTTCGTGTTTCCACTCTGGATTCAGATTGGATATGGTGCCATAAAACTGAATTATCTTTGATGACAAGAAAAGTTCCTAGGGCTCAACACTAGGGGATGAGGATAGAACAGGTAACATGACAATATCTTTGTTGTTAAAAAGTTTGCATTCTAGTGAAGAAAAGCTTTATTCTACTTCAAAATTTAGTTGACAGGTTTTGAGATATTTTGAGTCTTGCTTTAAGTTTGTTAATTAATTAAATTATCAAATTAGACAAGTATAGATTAATATTTTCCCTACTTGTGTGATTGTCTTTTCTAATAGCTTATTTATTTGGTATGACAAGTATCGTTTTTCTTTATAATGTCTTTATTGCTTTTTTACCTGAATTCCAACCACTACAGCTGCTTTCTCAGTGTACTTTACCCCATGATGTGTAATTAAGCTATAATTAATAAGGTTAAAGAATTGATTGTTATCATCACTCTCTGAGGAAAAGTTGCAGGAATAAAATTACAGATGATAGCTTTTTTTTTTTTTTTTTTACCCAAACATGTTTAATATATGCTTCTTTCAAGCGGATTTCAGGATTTACAGACTAGACCATCTTACCCATCCTTAGGCTTTCAGCAGAATGGTAAACTATCTTGTTCAGGAGACCATTCTCTTCACTAGTTTTAAAAGAGGGGAATTTCTGTTTCTTTTCTCTTGGTTTTATGTTTTATAAATTTACACCTTTATAATTTTTTCTTTTATCTTACCTGGCTCTTTTCTGCAGAAAATTAAGCTCAAGTTTTCATCAACTACAAGATTAACCTCATTTATTTAATCTATCTGACTTCCTTTCCTAAGTCTAAATGATTTTATTTCTCTGAAACTTTTCTTTTGGGCTTTCCTCACAACTTTCCCTTTCTCATTACTTTTCTGTAACCATAACTATCAAACAGCAAAATATCACTCTGTATATATTATAAAACAAAATTTTTATTTGGGCCAAATACAGTAGAAAATTATCCCTCTTGATTTTTTTTAAAAGTAAAGTTTACTTAAATGGTTTAGGAGGGGTATTATAGTATCTAGGACAGTCTGACTGTATTAAAAGGCTTATAATTATATAAGAAACATAGACTTAAACACATAAAAATAACCAAGAGAATGAACTCTGGATCCAATCTTTTGCTAAATTGTAAAGAACTAATTTGCCTTTAAATTTACAGTCTAGTGGGAAGATAATTTACGAACATGAAAAATTATAGATCATCAGTACTTGACTATGTGCTGAGTTATGTGTTATGGTATATCAGAGGTTTTCACAGGAAGAAAGGATTAGAGTGGGTTTGCCACAGGTGGGAGTTTAAGTTTAAAACAAGGACTAGGATTTGCCTGGGGAAAAGAAGATATTATCGAGAAATAAAATTCCTGAGTGGAGACCGCCTTGAGATTAACAAGCCATATTAGGGTACTTGGAATTTTGGTTAATATCTTCTGAGAAGGGTAGGGTTACTCCTTGTATTAATCAGGGTTCTCCAGAGATACAGACCAATAGAATCTCCATCTCTCTCTCTCTCTCTCTCTCACTCTCTCTCTCTCTCTCCCCCCCTTCTCCTCCTCCTCCTCCTCCTCCCTCTATCTCTCTCTCTTCTATCATCTATCTGGCTTATTGTAGGAATTGGTTCATGCATTATGGAAGCCAAGAGATTCCATGATCTGCTGTCTGCAGGCTGGGAAACCAGAGAAGCCCGTGGTATAATTCAGTCCAAGTTGAAAAGCCAGAGAACCTGGGGGCAGGTGGGACAATGATATAAATCCTGGTTCCAATTTGAAGGCCCAAGAACCAGGAGTGCTGATAACTAAGAAGATAGATGTTCTAGCTCAAGCACAAAGAGCAAATTCACCATTTTCTCCCCTTTTTTTCTATTCAGATGCTCAAGCACTGAATGAAGCTTACCTGCTTCGGTGAGGGTGATCTTTGCTCAGTTTAAACTATTAGGGAAATGCAAATCAAAACCACAATGAGATACCATCTCACATCTATTAGAATAGCTATGATCAACAGGACAAGTAATAACAAATGTTGGAGAGGATGTGGAGAAAAAGGAACCCTCATACACTGCTGGTGGGACTGCAAATTGGTACAGCCACTATGGAAAACAGTATGAAGTTTCCTAAAAAGTAAGAATTGATCTACCATATGATCCAGAAATTCCTCTATTGAGTATTTAACCCAAAGAGTTGAAAGCCTATGTCAGAAAAGATATCTGCACATTGATGTTCATAGCAGCATTATTCACGGTGGCCAGGACATGGAAGCAACCAAAGTGTCCTATGATAGATGACTGGCTAAAGAAGCTGTGGTACATATATACAATGGAATACTACTCAGCCATAAGAAGAGATGAAATACTGCCATTCGCGACATCATGGATGGACCTCGAGATAATCATGTTAAGTGAAATAAGCCAGACAGAAAAGGTTGAAAATCACATGTTATCACTTATATGTGAGATATAAACCTAAAAGCAACAAACGAACAGGACAGAGACTCATGGACATGGACCATAGGCTAGTGGTTACCAGAGGACTATAGCCTAGTGGTTACTTGTGGGGTAGGGGAGGAAGAGGGAGATAGATGGGGCAAAGGAGGTAAAAATATAGGGTTTACAGGGAGGGTGAAGTGGATAAAGGGGATCAAATATATGGTAGCTGAAGGAAACTGAATTTTGGGTGATAAACACACAATAGAAAATACAGATGTCAAATTATAATGTACACCTGGAAATTATATAATTGTATTAACTAATGTTACCCCAATAAACTTAATTTAAAAAAAAGAATTCAAATGCTAATCGTTTCTGGAAACACCCTCACAGACACACCCAGAAACAATGTTTAACCAGCTATCTGAGCATCCCTTAGCCTAGTTAAGTTGGCACCTATAAATAACCATCATACTCCTAGAAAAAAAAATATTTAGTCAATTCCTCCAAAAGCAATGCCTTTTCTGATCATTATAGGAAATAATTGGGAGTTTTGGAGAACAAAACACTTGACTCATTTTTTATGCTTACTTTATTTATTTATGGCTCCTTTCCAGCCATCTGTTCATGCCCAGCCTTAAACAGATGCATTTTAATATGCATTTTCTCTGGATATTGTAAAAATTATAATAAAAAATATAGCTTCAAGTACTTACTATGTGCTAGGAACTGTTTCAAGTGCTTTATAACTGTTAACTCAATCTCTCAGAACAATCTTAAAACATAAATACTGCTATTATCTCTATTTTACACATAAAGTTAGGCACAGAGAAGATATATGAGAAGTCGTTCAACAGTATAGATTTGTAATTGACAAAGCCAAAGTCTGAACCCTAGTTGTCTGATTCCAGAGGTTGTGCTCTTAATCTTATTCAGAGCCTGTACCCTGGACTTAGTCACTTAGACACTTTTGTTGAGCATTGACTAAGCCATGGACATTACGGGGCTAAACAATTGTAAGACACGGCTCTATCCTTAAAGAGCAGACAGCTTGTTGCTAAATTATAAGGATGGATTTACAGGCTTTAGCTGTTGAGGTGAGAGTTGATTAATGAGATCAGGAGTCAATGAGGTCTGCACTGAGCTTTAGAGAGGAGTTGGATGAATGCACTAGGATGGAAGAGAATGCTTAGGCAGGGTACCTATGGGAGTGCATATACAGAGGTGGTGTATTAATTTCCTAAGGCTGCCATAACAAAATACGAAAAATTTGGTGGCTTAAAACAACAGAAATTTATTTTGTCACAGTTGAGAAGACTAGATGCCTGAAATCAAGGTGTAGGCAGGGCCATGCTCTCTCTGAAGCCTCCAGGGAAGAATCCTTCCTTGCTTCTGCCTAGTTTCTGGTGGCTCCTGGAAATCCTTGGGCTTCCTTGGTTTGTAATTGCATCACTTCAACCTCTTCCTCTGTCTTCATAGAACCTTCTTTCCTGTGCCTCTGTGTGTCCTCTCCTCTTTCCACAGGAACACCAGTTGTTGGATTTAGGGCCCATGCTAGTCCAGTATGGCCTCATTTTAATGCATTACTTCTGTGAAGATTTTTCTTCCAATAAAGTCACTCTGTGAGGTGGACATGAATTTTGGAGGGACATTATTCAATCCTCTATAAGTGTTTATAACACAGGCAATGCCATAGATACCATGGGTTTTGAGCAAAGGGAGTGAGTGGGAGATCTTTCGGGGAGAAAATGTGAGTTGTACTTTAAACCACGAGTTCGAAGTGACATTTTTGGATGTATTTCAATGACAATATGAACCAGTTTTACTTCTTTGGAAATATTACCCATTTCTAGGTCCTGTAAAGCACTTGGTTATTGCTATATAAGAAATTAAGTAGGTTATTTCTCTGTTGAAATATACTTTCTTTCTTTTATAAGTTTATATCCTTCAGCTCTTTTCCATGTATTTTATGAATCCTTCTCTTCCTTATAATTAACATTGACATGGAACAACACACATTTATTGAGTACCACTTATATATCCAGCACCATTCTAACTCTTTACACTTAATCTTTACAACAATCTGATGAAAACTGCCCTATAACCTTTTTACAGGTGAGGAAATTGAGATGGTTTTTATTTCAATGCTGCATTTTAATAAAAAAAATAAAATAATCTTGGGGTATTTTACCTCATAATTTTACTTAAATTGTGACCACATGTTGTGCTACCAAGACAATAATCAGATGACTAGGTGTCTCTTGTATTAGATATTTCTCAAAGTTCAGGAAGTACATTGCCTGAAAATGGGAAGGTTTCTCTGAATTTGATCACAACACAAAATTCAGAAAATGCTGGAGCTTAAAAACATATGTTATAGATTGAGGCTATGTGATAGATCTGGTTTATTAGTTCATAAATTGTACCACACATTTCTTTTGGTGACATAACTACTGGGAACTTGAACTGCTGGTTGTTACACATATATATTTAAAAAGTGGTGCCTTTAGAACAGCTAATTTAAGCCTCTATTTCTCCAAATCTTATTTAAGGGATTCTAGAAGGGTGACTAAGAACAATAACATTGGAATCTTTCTCTTGACACTGTGACTTGCATGTAAGAAGTTTGCCTGAACTTTCTGAGGAAAAGTAACCTCATGGAGATAGGGTAATTAATATACAGAATTATTTCAAAAATTAAATAAAATTATGCATGTTTGTCTATAACAGAGTAAGTGCTAAATTTATTAACTAAAACTTGGTTATGAATAAAGAATATACATTTACTTTATTATTTATGAAATTATACTCGATGTCTTTTTTAATACTTGAGATTGTTTCAATTTCATTAGTTGGTAGAGGCATTTTAGCTTACCTTGTTTTAAGTCACAAAATTAAATATAAAAATCTTTCAGGTTTTACATGTAGATAGATACTAGTGTAAGGAAATATGAAAGATTTAATTCATATAGTTGTTAAATTCTCATATATGCATAATTGTTCTTATGGGTTGCTAATTAGGCCTTTAAAATATGTAGTGCCCATTATAGTTAGATACAATTGAGTGACTTGGTATTTCTAAAAGTCTGAAAAGATGTCGATATTATTAGTAGACTACTGGAATAATAGCCATTTTAGGTAGCTCTTTAAACTCTGGTTGAAGTATTTAGTTGATAATGACCCTATAATTTCCTAAATCCCAAGATAATTCCTTGTGTTCAACAATATATGAGTATTTTAAATAAAATAATATTTTTTATACCTTCTTTGCCTTTATGGAAAAGTGACTGATTCACAATTGGATGCCTTAAGTAATACCTACCCCGAAATAACTTATTTCTGAAGTGATTAACTTAGTTCTCAGTATTTTAAGAATCAGAGAAAGTGAAATTCTATTAGGTGATTTATTTTTATTTCTCTCATAAAGCAATATGAAACCTGTGGACATGTCTTGGATCAAAAAGCACAAGGCATTTACAGACAAAAGCTAGAAATAAATAAGGATAAATGTTGAAACATTTATCTGGCTAAAGGTTTTTACATTCTGTCAAGGTTTTGGGCTTATAAGGCTAATTATAAAATTATCTACTTCTATATAATAAACTCAGTGTAGACTATAAAGAGTCTTACATAGTTTAGATTTTGAAGTTTCTGTAGATCTTCATCCTTATATATTACCAAGTATTTTAATTTGACATCTCATTTATAGTAAAAGAACTGAGAGAATTGTTTGTTGAAGATTGATATATAAAAATTGGTCATATTTTCCTAACTTTGATTTTTAAAATATCCCTGATTATATTCATTGTAAATTATTTATTTTTCATGCTTGTTTAGATTCATTTCTAAGTAACACACTTATTGAATTATAGTTAAGATCAATATATGCTTTTCATGAACACAACTATAAACTACAAACAATTTGAATTTAGGTTGTTTAAACATTCGATCCATTTGTAGTAGAAAAATCCATTAAAACAATAAACCTGTCGTATTAGTGAAGATATGAAATCACTATAATTTTCCTTTATTTCAGCAAATATTCATAGAAAGTGAAAGAGTAAGTACAGCTGGTCAATATGTTTGTGGATATGCAAAAAGTATTGCTTTGCTGGATTTGGGTACATGTGATAGCTGAATTACTCTGTAAGAAGATAGAATTTTTTTTTCTTTTTTTTTTTTTTAGGTGAGGCAACCCTTGGTTGGCCTCACAGATTGCAAGGAACTTGTCAGTTTACAATCCCTTATTTTTTAATTTTTTACACCTACAGCATCTGGCCTTCCTAGGTGGTCTCTCATCCAAGTACTAACCAAGCCCGATCCTGCTTAGCTTTCAAGATCAGACAGGATCAAGCTTGTTCAGGGTAGCATGGTCATAGACAGATTATTATTATTTTTTTCTTCAGAAAGAGAAGAGCAGATAGGGAAGGGTAGAGAGTAAACAGTAGAGAGGAGGAATAAGGAGTCACATAAAAAGCCCTAGGAATAAGGATTTAACATTTAATTTTAAATCTGATGCTCTGAGGTATAACTTCTCCCCCTCTCCAAGCTTTCATCAAAGACTACAACACGAAAGGTCTTTTGCTTATGTGTGTATAAGTCAAGGAGAGGTGATGGAGGTAAAATCATGGTTATTACTTGAATATAAATTAGTTCCCTTGTGCTTTTTAATTTTAATTAATTAGAACAAAAGAATTATCCTTTTTTATATCTTAAATTTTGAAGTAATCATCAATTTGACAGTATTCTCAAATAGAACACTGTTCTGACATCATTTTTAAGTGACACAGCATCATTTTAAGGTCTCCAAGGAATGTATCACAATGGCCATGTAGCAGATCCATACACAGTATTAGTGTAGCTGGTCCTCAGCAGCCCCATATGGTGGTGGGTGCCAAAGCCCAGAGCAGTGTTAACAGCTCTGAGTGTGTATTTACTCAATACCATAATGACAGGGAAGTATGATCCATTGGTAATTCATGCACTGAGATTATGTCCCTAAGGAGTCACTGACTGATTTATGGTGTGCACATAGAATGTGTGTCATAGAATATAGAAGTAAGGCATCCACATGTGTTCAAGAGCTGTGCAACCATCTGACATGCCATCAAGCATTTAAAAAGAAAAGAAGATTTCAAGTGCTATTAATGGCATTAGTGGTAATATTAGGTTGCACAAACTGTTCTTGTATTTGGTTTTCAATGTATTAAGCAACAATCACAAAACCTCTTGAAACTGGGGCTTAGTGGTGGTTAGGTCCTTCCTATAATGTGGTACAAAGTTCATCTCACTTGTTACAGCATAGTGAAGTTATAATGGGATTACCTTTCTCAGCAGAATCCAAAAATTTCTACTTCTTTTCAAAATGCAAATCTCAGGAGATTATAGTTAAAGACTATGCTATTGACCTAATTTCTCTGATGGTTTAATTTCATTCATGTTTTCGTCTGAGGAATTTCATCCTTATAATTGTAAATTCATGCAATGTGGCCTATATTCTAGTTCATGGCAACTTTGTTTCACACAGTCCCATTATATGACCTAGTGGATTGTTTGAATAATTAGACCATTAGTTATATGAAGTTTGCATATACATGTATGCATACATATTTAAAACTGAATAAACAAATTGCCTGAATAAACAGCTTTAATTTACATGATACAAAATGACTTTATTATAGTTTAGTTTTCTACTATTAAATAAAATATGCCATGTCATATCATGGTTTAAGACAATTGAAAGTATTTTCAGAATTTTTGTGGAGAGAACATGCAAAAATACCTTAGAATGTATACTTAAGTTTCTCATAACATTTAGTAGCTGTACAATTATATAGATGAATTAAAACTATCTACAGTATAGATTGTTACATAATTTACTTTCAGTTCTTGTTAACCAAATTTCAATGTTTATTATGTCAAAACTAATATTATTCATTTTTCTGAAGCTAAAGATCTTTTTTCTTTCCATTAAGGTAATTTCAGAATTTTGTTGACAATAAGATTGTATTAGTTTAGATCTATTTATTGCTATAATTTACTTTTGGCAAGAGATGACTAGGAATAATTACAAACTGTTAAGAGAAGCATATTTACATTGTGATGTATTAAAGTGAAAAATGACATTAGCTCGGTAGGAATTGAACAAATAGTGTTATATTTGGTGTTCTGTATGTGCACTCATATATTCATAGAGGACTCACCATGGAAAGATCTATGGGAAAAATGAGGTTGATACCCTTGTCTTCCGAGAACCATTTTTCTTTCCAGATGCTCCACTGCTCTTTCCTTTCAAATATGTTAGCTGCAAATGACATAAGTGAGCTAAGTAGGTGTTATTCTAAAAGAAAAAACTATTTATTATTTAGTTAAATGTTATATAAATATTACAAAATGGAGCAGAACGTGTTTCTGTGACTCCTGGAATTTTTATTGGTTTAAAATATGTTCTTTTTTTTTTTTTTTTAATCTGTGCCTGTGCTTGACTTAGCCGGTTTGCAAATACATTTCTATTTCTAACCCCATTCTTCATGTTTTTCCATGGAAATTAGAAAAATCTAATTTCTCACTTCCTCAGTCCCTCTTGTGATAAATGATCACTTAGGGACACAGTAGAGGTATTCTGGGAAGGATTTTATTGGTGATGCCTTGTCTCTGTTTTTGCTTATGACACTGATATAATGCGTGATACTTTGGTAACCATTTTGTGAACCTGAGGTGTTAAATATGAGGTAAAAGTCCTCTGAACTAGAAATCTAACCCCAGTAGCCACTTCCCTTAGCTGTGTGGTCCAATATGCTAGTCGCTAGCCACATCTGGCTAAAGAGCACTTGAAATGTGACAAGTTTAAATTCAGATATACTGTTAATATCATATGCACACCAAATTTCAAAGACTTAGTATAAAAAAAGTTATGTTATAATATTTGTAATATGGGTTGCATGTTGAAGTGATAATATGTTGGATATATTGGGCTAAATAAAATATTTTAAAATTAACTTTACCTATTTTCTTCTACTTTTTTTAATGTGGCTAATTATAAACTTTACAATTACATATGTGACCTGAGTTTTTTGTTCATATTATATTTCTGTTGGACAACACTACTCTAGATATTTTTGTGTGTGTGAGAAAAATATATTTAGGCCCATAAAAGTTAGGCTGTTACTTATGGCTGAAAGCTTTCTTTACTGCTACCAAATGCCATTTCCAATCACTGAATAAGAAGATCATGGAAGTCATTGATTGAGTCTTTCCTACACATATATGGATAGTATAGTTTTGATCAAACCACAGCATAAGATTTACCACTTTTGCACTTATCCAATACTAATTTCTGGTTATTACTCTATTTAAACAAATGTCTATTTTAAACAGTGAGACAGACTTGGGTACACATTTAGGCTCAGATCCTTATTGTCTGTGGCCATTAGACAAGTTATTTAACCTTCCCAAGTCTCAATTTCCCTTGTTTTAAAACAACTAAGATAATGCCTGACTTGTAAGATTGTGTGAGGACTTATATGAAATGGGTAACCCAGTGACTGGTACATAAATACTTGTTGCTTAAAGTATGGTAGTTCTTATTATAAAAGGGTAAATCTCAATCTCCATCAGTGGTTGGAAGAGTAAAGGAATGAGTGGAGAAAAACAGTCATTAAGAAAAAGTGTGAGTTGGTTATTGTATAGAGTAATAAAAACCACATGTAAAGGGATCTGTGCACAAGATAGGGCTTGGCCATCCACTGGGGGCCTTATCTGAAGCCCTTCTACCAGACTCTGCTGCCACCATTTTCATTTTCTCTTCCCAAGGCCAATGAAGATTGAGATCTGGCCTTAATAAAATTTGGGAGTAGCATATAAGCACTGCTCAGGGAAGGGAAAGCTGTGCAATTATGAGTTTACAGAAAATGAGCTTGTTTGATTTATGGGGTCTGCACAATTTGATTTGTTTTTTTGTTTCCTTTTCTAGAGTTTGTGCTGGAAGAAATGTTTAGGAAGATAGAAATAGCTTTGCTATTTTCTTAAATGTTTTAGAAGGAAAAGGGAAAGATAAGAGAAGTAAGAACATAGTGTTAGGTAGTATTAATACTAATATGGGAAAAAAATGGGCCTTTGGCAGGCACTCTTGGAAGGGAAAGGGAATCCACAGAAATACACCCACACTGTAAAAATGCATTCTCTCCACCCCACTGCACATTCTACGTGTGGCTGGAAAAATATCCAAATGGGTAGCAGTAACACTGCTGAGATACATGATTTAATAAGAGAGTCAGTGCAATTACAGTCAATATTTCAAATGCGACATTCTAAGAGAAACACAATTGGGCAAGAGAGAGCTTAAAATGGATTAAAATTTAAACAATTCCCAATCAAATAAAAATGTTCTGGGAATAGTGCCAGAGAGTTTTGTTGAATTGGTTTTAATAGAACTATTCTAAATTTAACCTGCCAGAATTATTTGCATTATTTTGAAATCACATATGTGGATATTGTTGAATGGACATTTAAAATATAATTTATATATATATTTTTAAATAATCAAACCTTGTTCTTGGTGACTGAGGCATCAGAGTATACATTATGTTTAGAATACAGAATCACTGAATTTTAAGATAAGACAGAATCTTAGAGGTCAGTGAGTACAATTCTGTTGAGTACAATTCCGTGAGTACAGTTTCTTGGTGATAGAAAAAAATCTGGGGAAACTGAGGCTTAAAACCGACAAGTGAGTAGCTAAGATAGGCCTGGAATCCAGCTTTGTTCACAACACCCAGCTGCCTTCTCATTGAACACTGACAGGCTGCCAGGAGATTGTTTTCTGGACAAACAGATGGGCTCTTCTGTTAACCTCCTGGTTAACAGATGCACATTTTAACAAGGGCCTAGAGGTAAAAGCTTAATCTAGAGTAGTGACAAATGTGGAAGACACAGAAAGCATTGCCATAGGCTGGAGAGGTCATGCAGGCATTATCTATAACATAGAGATGTCTCTGTGGAAATAGATTGAAGGCTGTACAACATGGCAAGTTCACTTCATGTGCTGTCTTGGTAAACGATTGAATGATTGATAAAATATAAATAGTTGAAAAAATAAAAATAGTCCACTGCCCAAGATCTTGAGAGCTGTCTCCCATAAGAGTTTAATAATAATCATAATGATGATGATGATGATGATGATGATACTCTCTTTTTCCCCCCTCTCTTTTTATATAAAGAAAAGTTTGATTATAAAGAAAGAAACAATTTGACGAGAATACGAATCATATTAGCTCTAGGTATAAAGAATTCTATGTATCTGGCTGGCACTCTTGGCTTCTGAAACATTTTTTTCAAGTCCTGTTTTATAGTCACCCCTCCTCCAGAATGTAAATAGGAAGGAAATGAGAGTCAGTTGCCCGCTGAGAGCTTAGTACAACCATTGTCTTTCTTACTTTTACCTATTACTTCAGAAGTTCTGGGAGTTATTTGTTAGAAGCTTTTTCTCAAATGTCAGGCAATCTTTGGCTGTCTGTTCATATTTGAAAGTAACAGTAAAAAGCTGATTGGAAGCAATGCGTGTGCACACACCCATGTGTACGAATGTGTGTTGTGCCAAGGAGATAGTTTATTGCATATTAGGCTTCAGTATTGTGGGCTCAGCATGAACTGTGTCACTGAACTATTTCATTATTAGAAAGTTTTCTTGTTTTCTTGTTTTTCTTTTGAGGTAGTTTCCTCAGAGAAGACTCCTCCAGAGTAATAAATCTATTTATGTATATTTATAATATTCTCTTATCTTTTTATATATCTATAGAAACTATAGTGATATCACGTGTTTCATTTTAATATTGGTAATTTGTGTATTCCCTTTTTTCTTCATTCAATCTAGCTAGAGTTTTATTGATTCTATTAATTATCTCAAAAAACCAGCTTTTTAAAAAAGACTTTTCTTTTTTTTTTTATAGAGAAGTTTTAGGTTTACAACAAAACTGAAAGAAAGATACAAGGATTTCCTAT
>NW_006494613.1:14289312-14325384 GCF_000325575.1 Pteropus alecto
CAATCATACAAAGTTCTTAGTTTACTTTAGGGTTCGTTCTGGGTGTTGTACACACTACAGGTTTGAATAAAGGTATAATGACATGTATCCATTATTAAGCTATCATACAGGAGCTATTGTTACTCCCTTAAAAATATTCAATGCTGCCTTTTCCTTCCCACACCCACCCCTGGCAACCACTGATCTTTTCTACACTTTTACCTTTTCCAGCATGTCATATAGCTGGAATCATATAGTATGTGATTGCCTTTTGTCATTTAGTAAATGTATTTACGTTTGCTACATGTCTTTTCATAGTTTGATGGCTCATTTCTTTTTAGTGCTGAATCATATTTCATTGTCTGAATGTACCACAGTTTATCTATCTATTCACTTACTTACCCAAGGACATCTTGGTTTTGTCCAAGTTTTGGGACTATAAATAAAGTTGTTATAAATATTTTTGTGCAGATTTTTATGTGGGCATAACTTTTCAACGCTTTTGGGTAAATACCAAGAAATGAAATTACTGGAATGTATGGTAAGAGTATGTTTAATTTTGTGAGAGTGTGTCAAACTATCTTTCAATGTCTGCACCATTTTTCACCGCCAGCGATAGATAAGAGTCCTTATTGTTCCATATTCTTGCAGCATTTGGTGTTATCAGTGCTCTAAATTTTGTCCATTCTACTGGGTGTATAGTGACATTTCATTGTTTTAATTTGCATTTACTTGATGACATAAGACGTGGAGCAACTTTTTGGGAACCAGCTTTTGATTTCATGATTTTTTCCCTCATTTTCTGTTTTATTATTTCATTGACTTTTACTCCAATTTTATTATTTCCTTTCTTCTTTGAATTTTATTTGTTGTTCTTTTTCTAAGTGCTTAATGTGGAAGTTGAGTTTATTGATTCAAATCATCCTTTTCTAATTCAGGCATTTAATGCTAAAAATTTTCCCTAAAGCACTGCTTTAGCAATATCTTACAAATTTTAATGATGATTTCTTACTTCACTATTTTTAAACTTTTAAATTCTTTAGTTATTTTAAAGTACAATAATATATTGAATTTGTCTAACACTTTATACTTTATAGGGCTAAAAAAAGTATTTTACCTCATTTTTTTCTCAGAATAAGTTAAAGTAAGCCCTTACTGTATCCCAGTTGAACAGCAAATATTCAGCAAATATTTAGTGAATGTCATACTTTGTTCCAGGTACAGAGGTTATGGTGGCAACAGAACAATGTTCTCTCTTTCAAGAAGTTTATTTTATTTTCAGTGGAATAAGAATTTAAAAAATGAGATAGGGAGACACAATAAAGCTAAGTAGCTCACTAAAGATTACACAGCTCTACATGCTAAACTCTAATCTCTCAACCACATTTCCAAGGTCTCTTTCTAATACTGTAAACTTCAGAATTTATTTTATTATATATAAAAATATAAGCATATTAATAAAACATATGCTTATTTTTAAAGCAGAGTCATATAAAGAACCCTTAATAAAACTATAGACTATCGTTTGTTCATGTTGATGCCAAAATAAGTCTCTCATTATAGATTCAATGAGAAGAGATAAAATGTTGTGGGAAAATCCCAAACCAGTCCAACAAAACATCAAGCAGTTTTTCAGAGAGAAAGAAGAACTCAGGTTTATAACACGCAGTCCCAGAGGAGCTAGTGCTCTGAAGATCTGGGCAGTGGGCTCAGGTATAACATTGCTTATATACCAGAATTTTTACACAAGCTAATTGGTCATTTTGAATTCAAACCATTACAAACAGCAGTAACATTGGTAAGGCCAGGGAATTGTCACGAGTTGGCGACATAAAAAATTGTTACAGAAAGCAGGGGTACAAACAATACAAACAGTTACCTTCGTTGAGCAAAAGGTAAGTAGGACAAGGTGCAAAAGAGCTCTGCAATGAACTCTTGCATGCAGCAAGCACATTTACAGAAGCAGAACAAAAAAGCTGATTAGCTTTTAATGAAAATCCTGAAATTTCCTCTTCAGTATTATAATGCTAATGCTATCTGATTGGGAGGAGGAGAACTATCCTATCAACACACATTGATTTTGAGAAAATAGCTTTATTTTCTGGTTTTCAGTTTCCATATTTTTTAAAAATGGTCAAATGATCTTTCACATTTCTAATTTTTATATACTAAGAATTTAGATTTTAAATATTTATTGAGCATTCACTACAGTGCTCTATTAGGGATTCAAAATAAGGTAGGATACAATACTTGTCCTAAAATTATCTAACTTAAGAGGCAAGAAACATACGTGCAAAATATTTTTAAATGCCAATATGAATGATAGAGAAAATAATGATCTGGCACAACTGGGGATAATTTTGCCCCCTTATCATACATTTACAATATCTGGAAACATTTTTGCTTGTCAGTATTGGGGGGTGACTTTTTTGAGTCACCAATAGAGTAGAGGCCAAGAATACTACTAAACATCTTGCAGTGCACAGGACAGCCTCCCACACAAAAATTACCGGGACCAAAATATCAGTTGTGTTGAGTTTGAGAAACTGCTCTAGAAATTCAAAGGGAGAAAAAAATCATTGTGAGAAGAAAAAATTAGGAAAGTTTCTTCAAGGAGCTGTGTTTTTCCATAAACTTCTAACACAGTTACATCTGGAGAAACAGCACAGGTGTGAAAACCAGTGCAGATGGAGTGGAGGGCTCACATATCAGTTAGAGGGTTAGATCGATGCCATATTGTATAGAATCTCAAATGCCAGGATGAAGACTTCTTACTTTATTTATTAGACAATGGGGAGTCAGTCAATGAGCATACTTTAGAGTAAGCATTGTTTCAGTTAGATTAGATGACTCTGGCAGTGGTCTGAGGATCTATTGTAGTGGAGAGACTGGAAGACAATCAGGAGGTTACTACAATCCAAGCTTGAGGTATTGAGTATTAATTCAAGCAGAACTTGACTTAACCATGATGCTTGTACCAATATACTTTTCTAAATACAATTACAGATTAGGGTAAAGCCATTCAGTAACAGTAACACTGAGTCATGTTTTCATACAAGTGCATAAACAATGAGTTCTAGTTTACAAGTGATGTGGGTTTTTTACACCATGCAATTTTGCTCATGTGTTTATATCAAGTGTGTTTGATATATTTTAAAAGTTGTAATTTTATTTTACTAACTGAAGCAGTGAGAAACTCTCATTTGAGAACATTAACTTTTATCATTTTGATATTGTGTCCTTTCTGTTCCTGCTCCCTGTCTCCCCTCTAGAGTAATGTTCCTTAAACACTGGGTTCCGTGAATCACAGTGCACAAATACATTGCTTTGCAAGTTTGCCACCACGTTTGTTTCCACTTGCCTAGGCAAAAACAAACAACCACCAAAAAGTTCACCCCTCAGGCTCTCAGTAGAAGGTGGGCTAAAATATTAGGACATTTTTCAATGTTTTTAAGTTTCATCATTGCCTTTGTATCACTAAGTTCAGTGTAAGCAGTAATTTTTCTTTGTCTCTTGTTTGGAAAACTAATCCTAGTTACATCAGTTTAATTGATGCACTTAAACTTATATTTGGCCAAGAGTACTGTCCCTTTGAAGTTCGGAAGAAGCAGTCTTGTGACCATCACGGCAAAAGTCTGTTGTTCTACCCAGTTGATTTCTGGTTTTGTCGATCATTAACTTTTAGAAAAAATAGAATTTTTTAAAATGAAAAGAATAAGTAAATGTTCTTTTTTTTCTACTAGAAAAGATCTTCTAGGAAACTTTAATTTTAATCAGCTGTGTTCAAACATTGGCTGTTTTGGTGATATTCTTGACTTTTAGGTATAAGTTCAAATCAGAAAGAATAAAATTGATAACTGACTTTGTATTTTGAATTAAAATTTTCTTTCATGGTGAATATGCCTTTTGAAAAATTAGGTAACATACAAATTAGCATTTCTATGAAGAAAAGTATTCAAACGATTTATATAACTAAACAGGATGTACTTGATCTATAAACTAGTTCAGGTAAAACTGCCACCCAGTGATCATTCTACTGATAAAAACAAATCCAAGTTAGTAGATTATTCTATTCATGAAAACACAGTCTTACTCTGTGATAGGCATTGTACCAAAGAGTGAGGAGACAACTTTTCACCAACATCCTGAGAAAGGATAATGGAGGAGACGCAAGTGTCAATGCATATGTGCATTAAAACATCACCATTAGAGCTAGCTCATTTAATGATGTGACTCAATATAGTCTCTTACTTGATTTCAGTGTGCATAGAATGCTCTAAAGTACTTCATAAAAGAGGTAAACTGAATGAGTCAATAATTTCCTTTGCAACAGGAAGTACTAGAGGTGATAATGCACTTAGAATGCACTTGTCCACGATCACTTGGAACAAAAGCATTAAAGTTGTCTGGGAGTTGACTACCTTTCACTGATGCAAAGATTTCCTTAGATTATTTCTGCAGGTCACTAGAAGCCCTGGAGCTTCTCACGGGTATGATGATATCATCACTTTTCATCATACAAAATCATTTTTTTACGGCGACTTCTTAGTAAAGATTACTTACCTTCCATCCAACAATGTCTCTCATGTCAGAAGCTTGCTTCCTAGGGATGCCAAATGACTCATATGACTCAAATGATTGTTTTACTGTACACTATTCTGGCACCATAAGCCTAGGCTTGAAGGGATGCCACCTTATTTTAAAGGTTCTGTTGCAGACTTCTAATAAACTACCTCAAAACTTCTAAAATGGAGGACAGTTTTAAACAAAAATAATGGCTTTTAAAGTCATCTAAGGCATCTGTTTTGAACTATGGTCCACTATGCAGGACCTATTTTAGGAAGCACAGTTGTAACTAGACCACGGTGGAGCATTTTCAAGATGGCTTGATCATCCCTGAGCTGGAATACACTGCTGGAATGAAGGTACTTCCACTTGTGAATCCCTGTGGAATGACTGCCTCTCTGAGACACAAAGAGTCTCAAAACTTCCACGTTTGGAAAAAAACAGTTACTATTAGAAAAGGAATTCGTTCTGCTGTTCCTACATCACATAGGAATGTGATCATTAGTCATGGGAGTATGTGGCTTATTTGTTTAAGAAATTTTGTTAACAGGACTTTAGGTTATATGAAAATAGGTCTTAGAACTTAGTCTGGAGTGGAGAATAAAATAAATGTGAAAATAAATTATACTACATGATTAAGAAGGAGGAAGTTGGGGGTTCTAATATGGCACGTGGAAGGGGTAAAAGAGTTGAAGGAGCCTAAGGAAGGTAGTAGAGAGTAGACAGATATTAGGATAGAAAGCGACAGTGGGATACAGCAAATTTTACTAAATAAAGACCAAGAAAAACAGGTAACTACTGAGAATATTCTTGTGGTGGTAACTACGGAACTTTTAAAGAAAAATGTCTAAATATTCATTTTAAAGTTATTTCTAATTTTGTTCCCTTGAGTTAATGGTGCTCTTGAAAATGCAGGAGGAGGAGCTCTGTCTTCACTTGAGTATACGGAGAAGAGGTAGCTGCAGTGCACAAGACAGCGTAATGGGAGATTGAGACTTAAATACAAAGTTAGAGTTAGAGTCAACAATCTAAGGAATGTTATGGAAAGGCTGCATTTCCCACTATGGTGTGCTTGTGGGGCTCTTTTTTTCTTTTAATTTTATTTTTTATTATCAAAAAATACTTTTTTTTTTTAGAGCAGTTTATGTTTATAGCAAAGTTGAGAAGAAGGTACAGAGATTTCTCATATACTCTCTGCTCCCATACGTGCAGAGCCTCCCCCATTATCAACATCACTCACCAGAGTGGTATATTTTTTTGGCAAAGATAAACCTATGTTGACACATCACAATCACTTAAAATCCATAGTTTACATTACAGTTCACTTTCAGTGTTGTAGAGTCTATGGGTTTGGACAAAGGTATGATGACATATATTCATCATTATAGTAACCCTTCAGAATGTTTTCACTGCCCTAAAAATCCTCTGTGCTCTGCCTATTTATCTCTCCCCTCATACCACCCAACTCTTGTTATTTTTTACAGATATTAAAGGGAAGAAAGACTCTTGAAGACTGGAAGATTTGGGGGAAATTGCTTATATTAGGAACGTACCCAAGAAGAGAGAGGGGAAGGTAAAAGGTGAGGAAGCAAACCCCAAATTCACAGCATTTTGGTCTTTTTTCTTACCTCTTCAAATTCTTGTGGGTTACTTTACCTTTTGTAAAGGTTAAATCAGGTTAAAATGAAGCCAGGCACAGCCTCGAGAAAAGAAAATGTAAAAATGCAGGACACATTTACATTCTGAGGACAAAGTGATACTAGTTAGAAACAACATGGATCTATGCACTTGATTTCTATCAAAGGTGTTTAACAATTCAGCACCATCTGGCAAAGCCACATCTCCTTCAAGGCCTGGGGCCTTTTTCAATCTTCTAGTTTTAATGCTCTCTAGAGACATCCATGAGTGGAATATATCCTGACAAAAATGATGCACTTGAAATTTTTCTGAAGATAGAGAGAAAGGCTAAAAGATACAATCACACACAGGAGATCATCAGCCAGTGGTCCAGACAAGTGGACATTCTTACAGCAGTAAAAATATAGAAGATAATCTGGACCAATGTCCTGAGCACTCCCAAAAGGAGTTTGAACACTAGGGTGGGATTTGGGAGGACAATTTTAAATATGCATTATCCATTTAAGTAACTTTATTAAGGTGTCTGTTAATGAGGCTCACTGTTCAAGAAGATGACTGACAATATGACCATCATCCTTTAGAACATAAAGGTTATTCTGGAAGGAAAACAAACATGAAGTTATAGTATAACCTGGATAATTTAACTTCCTGGGCTTTAGTTTCCTCATCTGTGAAATAAAGAGATTTGAATAAAAGATTTTTTTAATGCTTCAAGTTCAAAGATTTTTTGATTTGATAATGTTAATCACTGAATTTTCACACTGAGTACTAATCAAATTTAAGACCCTCTGACAGATTCCAGTGATATAGGAGTTTAAGTGTGATCTTTGTATTTGAATATCATAAAAGTAATTGGAAAAACAGGGTATAAGAGTAAATTAATATAAATCCCATTCTACAAATTCAGTGTCACAAAAAATAAGGCAAATTTTTGTTTCTTAAAAAACTAATTTAATTTAGTATGAAAAATTTGATCTCAGTTCCTTTGAGGGATTTCCTATCCTACAGAGCTGTGCCATACACAGTTCTGAGAACTTGAACATGCTAAGCTGGCATCGACACTGATATGCAGTTCATATGTCAAAGTTAAGAAATCCAGGGTCCTACTCTGCATGGTCTTCTCAGATCCCATGACGTTCTGTTGCTTCCACTTACCTACATGCAACACTGTCGGGTTCGAGAAGTTTTGCAGGGTGACTTTAGAGACCTGTGTACTCTGAAAAGTTGTGGCCGTTGCCTTGATCTCCTCGCCAGGATATATTTTCAGTCTGGGGTGAATAATTTCCCTATCATACTTCTTCAAAGCCACTCTGTTGATGTTTGTGAACTCTCTAAGTTCTCCACTGGGTTTTGGCTTTTGAAATTTCAAAGTAAGAAAGACTTTCAAGATACTCCTTGGCCTGCCTTCCCCGAAGCAATGAATTACAGAGGCTGCTATCTTCTTTAAAAAGAAAGAAGAGAAGGGGGCAAAATATATCAAGAAAAAAAGTTAATATTTTAAGTAAGTTGATTTGATTAATAAAAAAAAAAACAGAATGCATAAGAGAATGACCTTTTTTTACTAGATGTGCATTTTTTTATAAGCACATTTTAACACCGCCTAATTGTAATATATAGATTTTTGCAATGACTCTGAGGGAGGCTACCTGAAGGATCTGTGAAACAAGGAAGAATTGTCAGCTTCTTCTTAAAAAGGTTGGAGATGCCAATCTTTTCTGCTTTTTCAAATTAACCGAAAATTAAGAGTACTCTTTCCAGAGAGGAACTTAATAAGAGTGCCAGATGAGGGTAGGTGGCCTAAGAAATCTGTGGCTGTTGGTGTTGGGTGAAGAACAAGGAGTGCAAGGGAAGAAGTTGGCAGAGAATTACATAAGGAAAGAGGTTTCTGGGAGGTGATGCTTCTCTATGAGGTCTCTAGACTCTAAAATATGTATATGAACATGAATGCCTGGAGAGAGCT
The DNA here is from genome assembly GCF_000325575.1 of Pteropus alecto. Taxonomy (NCBI): domain Eukaryota; kingdom Metazoa; phylum Chordata; class Mammalia; order Chiroptera; family Pteropodidae; genus Pteropus; species Pteropus alecto. Next base: position 14,297,456 of record NW_006494613.1, read on the forward strand.
TGAAATGTTTTTTTATGTAAGTGTTTGGTTTCCCTGAGAATCTGCTTAGTGAACATGTTCAAATTTTGGGAGGAAGTTTGGGGGGGAGTTGCCAAAGTCACGGTGACTTGCCAAAGGGTAAAAGAGTTTTTCTCAAGGCACAGAAAGTCAGAACTTGGGTATTTATGCTGGGGTAGCTGTCCAGATGCAAGTCAGGGCAGTCTGAAATCCGAGGAAACATCGAGGTGGCCCACAGAGATTACCAGCACAAAGATTCCAGAGTGAATATTCTTCAAATTAGGCTTATGGCATCTGGGGTATACAGAGTAGTGAAAGCAAGAACCAAGGGCCTGTAATACCCTGAAATTAAATCAGCCAAATCTATCTGTGGTTAGACCAAATTTGTGTGGTAGTTAAAAAATGTGCACTGTAAAAAAGACTGTTTCTATGATTTTGTTACTATTTGTCGTTGTTGTTACAATTTTGTTTTTCGTTTTGTATTTTGGAGAGCCCCTTTTGAAAATTCCAGTTAACTTCAGTTGAGCTATGGGATAAGGAATTTTTCTCTCTCCCCCACTTCACGCACACACACACACATCTATACTTGGGGAACAAAAAGGTCAATGTGAGGGTTACATTTGTCCAGCAGACCAGTGGTAGGAAGAAGCGGTAGAGCTAAGAGCACACTTGAGGTGTTTCTGAACTAAAGACAGGGTATGCTAAATGCTGAACATGTAGTTCTTAAATTGAACACAGTAGAATGTCCTAGGAGGGAGAAATTGCTGTGATTGGGTTTGCTGGGAAAGATTTCATGAAATAGTCTTCATTTGAACTAGACTTTGAATTATGGATAAGGACTTGGAGAAATGTACGTAGGTAGGAGCACGCCTTAGCTTTACATATTAGTTTCAATACTAAATTCACTGAACACAGTGTGCTCCAGGAGCAGCCTTCAAAGGGCATGTTTTTCACATTGTGGATTCTCAGGCTTGGCTGTGTGTGAATGAGGAAGGTGGGCAAGTTTCAGTTACCACTGTAAAGTAAGTGGATTAAATGAAGATACATGGAATGTTCTACAGAAATTCATTTTTAGGAAACCTGGATGAGTCAAGGTTTTAATATTTTATATGAGTTATGAGATGAAAGATAAGTATTAACGAGAAAATTACTGTGCTTTTGCCTATGGTTAAGAGAATGCTGACCTTGCCTTTCATAGCTTTATGTACAGTGGGCAAGGTTAAGAAAATCATTTGATTAATTATTCTTATGTATATTTATGCACAATTTCAAAGGGGCAATTGAACATTGAACTGAATGATAGATATATAACTAAAAGATGACTTGTTTAGAGAGAGAAGCTTTCACTTCAGAAGGACTAGCTTCTAGATTTTGTTATGTCTCTAACTAGTACCGTGACTTCTGGCAAGATACATAATCTCTTTTTGTGTTTCCTCATTTTTAGAGCGAGATGATGTCAGGTGTCCCAGATCTCTCTTTGAGTAGGAGTTACTTTGCTTCCCCCTCCCTGAAAGTTTTCTCATTAAAAATTCTAAACGCTACTTTGAATTTGAAGACCACTAACAAAGAACTGTTTTTGACTTGATTTTGTAATCTAATGTATGTAACTTGTAGTGTAAAACCCTAACCCTTCTGTTAGGCAGACAGACAGACATGAACAATGGGGGAATAAAGGCCCAACCCAGAAACCTCCTTTAGGACCTCCCTGAAACACCCATTTTACAGTTAAAGATTACCATAACATCCTGGAATACAAAGAACTAAAAACCACAAAAATAACTGCTGGTTTAGTTCGGCCACAGGCACTTGTGCACTTAGTACATATACTGGCTTTCCTTAACCTTAACCCCATTATACTAACATTATACTATCATACACATGCTCTGAAGTTCATGAATCTAATTATAACATGCTGAATTCTAAGTAACTGCATAAGCAATAAATGTTAATCAATTGACCTCACCTGCCAATCATTTAACACCACCCCTGTAACCACCCATCAAGGGCCAATATAAGGTATACTTTCCAAATTCTGTGGGGCTACGGTCATCTCTGGCATAGCCCATTTCTCTCTTGAAAAGTACTTTAATAAATCTTACTTTTCCTAAATTTCTCTGATCTGTAACTCTTTACTGCCTCAGCGGAAAGGACCCAGGCTCCCTCAGGGCTGCCAGAGCAGTGACGAATCTTAATCGCCCGGCTGTAACACTTCTATGTCAAAGTCTCTGTGATTAGAAGAATTCGTGAATAATAAAATTGAAGGAGTGTAGAAGTGATTGTTATTAATAAAATTATTGAGCAGAATTAAGGGCAGCATTGACTTCTTTCCTGAGAATCCTAGAAAATTATCGGAAATGGGCATTTGTTGTCAAAAATCTCATCAGCCTTCAACCATTTACATCCTAACTGTGTTTACTTTTCAGATCTGGAGACTATTCTGGACCAGGGACTTCAGTTTACTTCTCCATCTTCTTGAAAAGTTCTATAATCTGTTTAAGGTTGGAAATGAAATAGGTTATAGCCCCTTAAGACCTCTGTTCCCCTTTTCATTTTAAGGTTTTTACAACAATCGCTTGGGGAAAGTATAACAGAATGAAATGCTCAGTCTCACTTTGACTCCATCTTATTCAAACCCACTTTGTTCCCATGGCCTTCAGGCTAATAATTTCTGTTTAGTCTTGCATATAGACATGCTAATCATTAGGGGAATTCTGTTTGCGGTTTAAGTTTTACAAAAACAGCCCCTCCCATTTATCTTCCCTTGACATAAAAGAAAGCTGAACTTTGTACTTTCTTAAGATGGATTTGAGGTGCTACTAGGGCTCCCACCTTCTAGGTTGGCAACTTCTCTATCAATAAAGCTTTCCTCTCTCCAAACTCTGACATTTTGAGTTTTGGCCTTTGAAACATTGGGCACACGGACTTTGAACCAGTAATAAAAGGACTACGCTGAAGATCTCTTAGATTACCATAGGCCTGGCTTATGTTGCCCATAGGTCCTGTTCTACTGGCTACATGTTCTGTAGCTCCTTCTTTAGACAGTTCTGGATTAGAGACCTGGGATTGTTGGGCTGATGCTAAAATATTTTCTCTCCTCTATCCCTTTCTAATGTGGGTTCCACTTTTTGGCCTCTTTGGGTGAAGAGCACTTTCAGTTTGTTCATTTCCTTGGTTCCAGCCCCTAGAATTTCCACTGCCACTGTAACTTCTTAGCCTGGGCCTACGTAAACAGTAGATAAAGTCGATTATCTCTTTATGAGGTAACTGGCTTCTTTTACACTCTAAACTCATCACTCTTTTTCTGATGTTCCTACTATCTGATTTCAGGTAAGTACTCCCAGAAGCCATTTTTGCCCTACCTCTTGTCTTTGCTATAATCCTAAGGAAATTAGATTTTGTGTTGGTTCAAGAAATCTCCATTTCTTATGAGGATTTTGACTAAGTTTCTATTTCTAATATTTTGGACCTTTTGTGTGCAGTCAAGGTGTAGAACCCAGTGACAGACACAGACTGCACATCCAGAATTTGGCCTTCCCTAAAGAAAGCTCTAAATTTTGTTTCTCCTTCTGAGAGGTTAACTTCTAATTCCTTGGAATTTCCTGAGTGGTAAGAGTACCTTTGTTATTCCTGATGAGCCCCTTGGACCACACCTGGTAGGTTTTGCTAATGAGGTGATTTAGAATTGTGCAAGTCATATCTAATAGCCTTAAATTAGGAAGTGGCCTCACTGGAAAGATAATTTAGGGAGGGGGCTTTGTGTCATGCAGTATTAGTCAACCTAGAGACTAAGTTCAACCACATGAGCAATTAATCAATCAAATAAGGTAGGTAATGAAGCCTCAATAAAACCTCTGGATACTGAAGATCAAGTAAGCTCCCAGGGTTAGCAGTATGCATTGCCATACATTAATGCCAAGAAAAGGTGACATTCCCTGGAGACAATAAAAACTTGACATCTGGAATCTTCCCAGACTTTGCCTATGCATCTCTTTTTTTGGCTACTTTCAATGTGTATCCTTTCCTTATAATAAATGTAACTGTGAATATAATGGATTCAGTGAATTGTGTCAATATTTCTTGTGAATTATTTTACCTGAGGGTGGTCTTGGGAAACCCCTGAACTTGTCAGAAGTGGGAGTGGTCATCTGTAGCCCTTTTCTCCTAATTTTGTGGCTGAACCCAGTTAAAGAACAAAATTTAACTGAGTAAATTTGAAGATATAATTGGCTTTATCAAGCTATTCATAAATCGAGCAGCATTCCATCTAAGCAATTGGAAGGGTGCTCTGAGGAATTGTACCAACCTGAAGGTTTTAATAGGAAAAAGAGTGGGGAGTGGGAGCCATTAACAAAGGAAAAAAAAGAATTATTTTTTGGGTTAGTACATCTTTTCTTTGGGGGAAGAAAAAAGGAAAGGGTTTTTATGCAGATTGCCTCTTCTTTCTATGGAAGAGATGGAGAAAACCTATGGAACAGGATGCCGTACTGGTCCTTGACCAGAAAAGTCTAGACTGGTTGATTAAAATTATGTTTCTGAGAGAGGTTGAAACTGTATCAAATCTAGGTTTGGTATCATGGGCACAAGTGATGCCATTTTGGGCCTGTGATTTTCGCTTTAACAACTAACTCCTTACAGTTGAGCTTTGAAGTCTTGAGAAGACTTGATAGTCTGGAGGACTGTGCCTTTCACTTCAGTTTGGCTAATAATGAGCACACACAGTTTTCCCAATGGACAGTCCTTTCTCAGGTATCAGCTGAATCTTGAGCCTCTGGTTTTCTGGTATGACTCATTAATGTGCTTTTCTACTCATCTGCAATCTACTCTCACTTTTCCTTTTGTTTTTTAGGAATATATTAAGCCATATTTTACTACATATGGCTTATTTTAAATTATAATTATACACAGTAAATTATAACTATTTTTCCTACATGTTATTAAATATTAAATGAGAATTAAAATGGATGCCAGGTCTTCCCTGCTTTACCCCTCCAATGATATCATGATAAAATTAGTATATATTGATTTGCACCCCTGGCTTCTGGCCAGAGCTCCTAAAACCCTTGTAATTTCCTAATTGATAAGAGTGAAAGAAGCATCTTTGGTTACAATGTTTGTTTTTTGTCTCTGGCTTCTGAGACAGTTTTACAGCAATAAAAGTAAAATGAGTGTGTGTGTGTGTGTGTGTGTGTGTGTGTGTGTGTGTGTGTGTATTTCATAACTAGTCCCTTTCAACTACATTTGAGTTTCGTTAATGAGGTGACTTTTGGAAAGGACTTAAGGATGGGAGCTGGTTGCCAGGGGGAACCAACTAGGTGATTAGAGGGTTGGAACTTTCAGCTTCAGTCTTATAACCTCCAGGGAGTCAAGAGGGGCTAGAGACTGAGTTCAATCACCAATGGCCAATGACCCAATCAATCATATCTTCATAATTAAACCTCCACAAAAACTCTAAGTGATGGGGTTCAGAGGACTTCTGGGTTGGTCAACATATCAAGGCACTGGGAGAGTGGTGTGCCCAGAAAGGGCATGGATGCGCTGTGCTCCTTCTGCATATCTTGTTCTATACATTTCTTCCATTTGGCTGATTCTAAGTTGTATTCTTTATAATAAACCAGTAATAGTAAATAAAGTGCTTTCTTGAGTTCATGACCCATTCTGGCAAATTATTGAATAGAGGGGGGTGATGTGGGAGGCCTTGACTTATAGCAGGTTGGTTGGAAATATAGGTCATCTGAAATGGGGGCAGTTGTACGGCACTAAGCCCCTTAACCTGTGTCATCTGAAATGTGGGCAGTTGTATGGCACTAAGCCCGTTAACCTGTGGGGTCTGTGCTAACACCAGGTAGTTAATATCAGAATCACGTTAAATTATAGGACACCCAGTTGGTGTCTAAAAAGAATGAGAGAATTGCTTGGTGTGGAAAGCCAACACATTTGGTGTCAGAAGCTGCCTTATTTCATTCAGCATGCTGTAACAGAATACCACAGAGTAGGTAGCTTATTAACAGTAGAAATTTATTTCTCACGGTTCTGAAGGGTGGAAGTTTGAGGTTCTGGAACTGACAAATTACTGGTAAAGACTCTCTTTCAGGTTGCAGACTGCTGACTACTTGCTGTGTCCTTACAGAGTGGAAGGGAGGAGGATTCTCTGGAGCTTCTTTTCTAAGGGCACTAATCCCATTTATGAGAGCTCTTCCCTCATGACCTAATCACCTCCCAAAGGTCCCACTTCCTGGCACCATCACACTGGGTATTAGGGTTTAACATATGAATTTGAGTGGGGAAGGTGGTTGCACGAACATTCAGACCATAGCGGGAGTATTGTGTGAATAAAGGAAAAAAAAATTTTTTTGAACCCCTCTAACCCACGTTTGACTCTGTGGCCTCTGGATAACGCTCTTTGTTAATACTCCTAAATCTCTATCAGTGAAAGAATAAGGGTTCTTCTGTTATATCATTTTATCTGTCTGTAGTCTTATTACACTAAACTGGCAGGTAGCATTCTAGAAAGAGAAGAGAACTGGGAGTCAGATGGAGGTTCACTACGTGGTCCCAATCTGCTGATTAGGCTAGTCAATATCCAAAACTCTTCTGGCATTAAAATGTTAACATTCAATATAAAGGTTCAGAAATATTAATGCCTTTAAAAAAAAAAAACAACTGTTAATGTCTAAATTTCTGAATTAGAATGGGAATACAAAATGATAAAAATAAGGGCAAAATGTTATAACATAAGGAGAACTTATGTTATATAGAAGTTCTCTTTGATTGATGATGCTAAACATCAGTGACTCATGTTTTTCTAAATGAGTTTTCCTATTAGCATAGAACTCTATATGAGTCCCAACATTTTTGAGTGAGGGCAGGGTTCTCATCCTATCTCCATCTTATCTTTTTCCTTCAGGGACGTTACAAACTTCTCTATCGAAAGATGGTTCTTCTCTGGACATGATACTTGGTGACATAGCAATTCAGTATTTGCATTGTGTGTAAGCAATTCAGTGAGCAAATTTTAAATAATACTGAATAACAAGGAAGTTCTGGAGTTTTACATGCTGTAGGTTCTTAGGATTTTTGCCCTATGTTTCCATGTCAAGAACAGGTGTCCGTCTGCTAATAACGACAACAACAACAAAAATAGATATAAGTAGAAACATAACTTAAAATTTTAAGTGAAAGTAACATTTTGTTACATTCTTATATTTTCCTACCTTACTTTGAAAAACACGTGGATTAGCTCTGAGAGAAGGGTGCATAGAAATCACTCCCTTTGTCCCATTTGACCTCCAGCTTCTGAAATTATTGAGTCCTCAATATAGTGAGAATTCATAGCCTTAATTATATTTGTAATAATTTAAGTCATGTTATTCCAGAATTATTGTATATTTATAGTGTACAGATTATATGATATTTATAGTTCTAATTTAATAGCAAACACACAGTTTCCATGCTGCAAATAACTAGTAAAATCACAGGAATCATGGAAATTAGATTTATTTGGGCTTTGGTGGTTGCCTGAATTCCACAAGATAAATGCCAGATTATTTTTTATTGCCAGACCCCATACTTAGGGAAACCATGAAAAACTTGGAATTTCCTAAGTATCTGTCACAAAGATACAGTTCAATTTAAACTCTAAAAAATGCATTATTATGCAGTTATTCTCTTCCCCGCCCCAAACACGCCATGCTTGCCTTTCCCTCCAACTCCCAGCACTCCTGCCATGCTCCTCAGATTTTATTGGCTTCATATTTGATATAAAATTCTGAAAATATTATGACAATCAATTAGTAGTTTTATTACTAAATTAAAAGTCATAGCTACATTTTATCATCTTAATAATATTTTATTGTTTGGGCTAGATTCTTAAGGAGGAATTTCAAGCTGCATCTGTCAATAAGTATTTCTAAATCACTTATTATGAGCTCAAAACTGCCCTTAGATTGGAGAGCATACAATAAACTCTAAGACTTTATTTCTATTTTCAAAGGGCTAATACTGGCAGGTGTGGTAAGCATTTAAAAGAAAGATTGAGGCTCAACTCTTAAAAGACGATTGTGGATATATGAGCTTTGTATAATAGCACTTTCTCTTAGTTTAGTTCATTGACAAGAGGAATGTAGACCAAGGAGTCAGAATACACTAATGGTTACTAGTGAGTTATGGAAGTCAAAGAAGACACATGATGCTGGGATTAAGAGTTTATGGTACATGAATTTACCTGAGTAGTGATTTCATGAGTAGATTTTGCTATGTCATTCAGCTTTGAGAAATTATCTGTGAGAGTGTAAGATAAATACATGTATGCATATATTCATATATAAAAATATCTTTCATTATCTATCTATCTACCTATCTATCATCTATCTATCCACACACATTCATAGGCAAGTACACATATATACACACACCATTAAATAGCCATACTGATCCTAAAGTTTAAAAATGTCTGAGGATATGTCTGAAGAAATATATCTATTATTTGTCCTTCATTCTTCAGATTGCTGTACATGTATACATGAATGAGTCCTCTTCCCTGAAGATTTTCATTCTTTAGTTACGTTTTTTATTTCTGTCGGTTACACTATGAATGTCAGCCTCATTTAGATATTCCATACATCATTATTAAGAAACCATAGTCCATATTTGCTCTTGTCTTTTATAAACTCTAACTTTCTGATTTATTTTTGATACCATGGTATTTTTCAGGGTCTTCCCTCAAAGAATCTCAGATTTTTATCCATAACTGTGTGGTAGAATCAAGTCTGTGCCTTTCCCCTCATTGCTATATTATTTCTAAACAATGGAGTTTTAGGATATATAAACATTAATTTCTGGTTGACCACTTTTCCAAGGTCATATTATTTTGTTTCAATTAATATTACATTTGAATATTTGCATATCCCATAGTGTCTTTGGATTAAATAGAAAACATGTGATTAATTCCATCGGCAACCACATCACTGCTCTAGATACCTTATTAACATATAAATGATTCAGTTGAAAATAGAATGTATTCCCACTACATTTAGTCAGAATGTGGTAAAAGCCATCTCATTAGTAATATTTCCCATGTATCTCTCTTCTCCCTCCTCATCTAACATCCCTACCCTCTTTTTTTCTGATACTTATTCTTACAAGATCCTTACTGGTAAACGTTAGCTTCTGCCTTGTGCTCAAAATTATACCTTTTGCTTTTTAAAAATTTGTTTTATAGTAAAATTGATAAAAGTTTATATAAATATTAGCCTGGCTTTTTCTTTAAGGGAACCAAATCTAATCCTAGGTTAATTGTCACTAGTGTGCATTTCAGGAAAGGTTTAAATTTTGATTGGTTGTGCTGGCTATTAAATGAAGAAACTGTCAAGAGAGTAATGTAGTCCTTATGCTGGTTATGCTGCATATTCTGGCTTGGACATAGGGAGGGGCATCTGGAAGATTTCTTAGAGAAATAACTGTTAAACTGACCTGGAGAACCAAAGTTAGCCAAAGAGAGTGGGAGGTAAGAGAATGATAATAATAATAAGAAGAAATAGATTGTAGAAAGAAATAAGTACGTCAAGTTGGTATAACTGAAAGTGATTCAATGAGACTGGGATGTAGAGACAGAGGTCATCCCAAACAGGTAAGCAGAAACCAGCTTCGAAGAGCCTTTTAAATTAGATAATAGGATTGGATTTTATGGTAAGACTCACTGAAGCGAAACCGCCCATCAACATACTAATGTGTTGTTAAATTAATTAAACAAGGAGGTCATTAGACTGAAGTGGCTCTAATGTCATGATGGCCTATGTAAGCAAATCCACCCCAAAGCCTGTAAATGCCTCAAGGTTACAAAACCAAAATGCTTAGGACAACTAATTACAAACAGTTAACTAAACTTTAAACTATAGACAATTCAATAATTTCTTTCCTTTGCTGCTACACTTTCTCTCTATAAGTCTTTCCCCTGTTCCCAGTTGGTGGAGTGCTCCTAACTACTTCCAATCTGGTGCTGCCTAATTGAAATAGATTTATGCTCAAATGATCTCTTAAAAATTTTAATATACCTCAGTCTATCTTTTAACGGTTCCTAAATAAGAATGCTATTTTAGTTTCAATAATATGAATGTAGTGCTGTATTTTTTTAATGTTTAATGACTCTCTTAAACAACATTCCGAAAGCTCAACTAATAAATTAATATAAATTAATATAGAGCCAATATAAATCAATGGAATATAACTTCTTTAAAGCAAAAACTACCTCTAAGGAAATTATCTTATTTTGGTATTTTAAAAAATCTCTAACATGGCTCTGGATCATTTCCCTGATTTTAAATGACATCTAGTTTTGTTTTTAGGATGTGACTAGTGTATAATAAATTCTTGTTAACTTAAATAAGATTTCTGAGTTATTTATGCCAAAAAAAGAAAAGTCTTTTAGGAATAACTTTCTTCTGGTATAAGCAATATAATTAAGGGAAAGAAAATTTCCATAAGTATTTTTATATTTTGATATAAAACATCAATATTATGAAAATGTTTATAGAAAAAACAAAAGAGGAAACAATTATCTAAGGAAAAAGTTGGAAAATACTTTAAAACCCTTGGAGAAAAGCACACATTTACATTATTATACGAGGTAAGAAATTAGTCAGTGTAGACAGAGTCCCTCAAGTGTTTGGCATCCTCAACTGTCTTAAATAATCAGAAACCAGAAATAATTTGAAAATAAGGCTATGAACATGAACATCAACAAAAATTGCCAAAATGTTACCAACGCAAACAAAGAAAAAAAATAACCATCATTCACATATATGGTGCTAGTTTTCAAAATCAGTTTTTCTTAGATGAGAATGATAATAAATGCAAACTTTTAAGAAATGCAGAGGAAATTAAGAAAGAACAAAATAATGTGAATAGAAGAAGAGAAGAAACCAATGGACAAGAGAAATGGCAGCTAAAATTAGAAGCAATGCTAGCTACTGGGAAAAATATCAAAGGATGAAAAAGCTGTCCATGTATGAAAGAAGGAAGAAACACTGACCAGAAAAATATTGAGCTCTGAGAAAGTGTAGCAAAAGCGAAAAATCATACTTACTTTAATAATTCAGAGCATGTTTCTTTGCAACATTTAAATGCTACAGCAGTATTTGATAAGTCTATGGACAAATTTAAAAATTCTCTCTGTATAGTAAAGTATCTTACACCTATAAAATAATCCTAACTCACTAAGGAAAGATCAGTATGCTTGATTTCTTTAAATACAATAATAAGAAATAGTGTAATAATTTTAGAAATGTTTTTATGAAATGGTTAAAACAGAATCTCCATTTGTCTGAAATTCAGCTTATCCAAGCAACCTTTTTCTAAGCTCTATCCACTCCACTACTGCACTTGTCTCAATACCAATAAATCAAAATATATTTGTCTGAATTATCCAGCTAATTCTATTTTTGCATTTTACCCATTTCCTCATTTCATCTGGGTAGAAACAGCCTGATTTTGTTTTTTCTTATTAAATTATTTCTTTTCTGTATAACTGGTTTAATAGAAGTTCATTTTAAAAATTATTTTAGAGAAGGATATAATCACTTGCTTTGTCAACCATTAAAAATTAGAAATCAAGGTTTCAATAATACATTATGTGTTCAAGTGGAATCTAGAGCATTCAATGTAAATGAAAATTATAATAGTAATCCCCTGTGCATTAATATACTGCCTGAAGAATAAAATGAAACAAAATGCAAATGTTGAGACTTTTCTACAGTCAGAAGGTTTGGACATTTTCCATTTTTATCTGCTCGAACCACACTGCTAAGGGCTGACTGAATTTCCTTATCTTTAGTTTCATACCTGAATTGGATGCAGTTAGTTGTTTTTTCCATTTTCAACGTGTGATTCAATTTTGAGAACATCTTAAAAATAGTCTAGGGATTGTAAAAATCCTTGGAATGGGGCCAAATTTTCCCATATTAATATACCCTCTTCTCTGCCCTCAGTTACACATGACTGCCATTGACATTTGCTGTGTACCTTTCGTACTCATGGCTGATATACTACTAGGTGTCATTGGACTTTTATAAACATTTCTCTAACTTAGCTTTAAGCAAGCAGAATTCTCTTTCATTAGCATATGATGATCTTAATAGAAATGTGTGGTCAGAATCTAGTACAATAAACAGAAAATGTGCAAATTCGAATTTTAAAAGATCAGCAGCTTCTTATTGCTACATACATCTCTACATTTGCTAGTGATTAAAATTGGCATGTATATTAGCGGGAATTTTCTGTCTCATTTTCAATTCCTCTATTTATAATCTAGGAGAAAAGTTTCCTTTGGGGACTTAATTTTATCTCTGGTGTTTTCTGATACCCCCATACTACTCATTTTAGAAAATATTTGCAGTAGTTGTTTACTCTAATGCATTAATTCTGAAAAGATACTATAATATGGTGGAAAGATATTTCCATTTGTTTTGTCTATCTGTGTGTGGGTAGGTATGTATAAATGTTTCATGAATATTAATAAATGTCTATTCACAATAATGTTTTCATGGGCTGCAAAACCTTAAAATGTTTCTATACTAAAATTAATGCCTAGAATATGATTATATGCCATTTATTTAGTTCCAAGTGTCCAGGAAAGATTACAAAGCCTCACACAATCTTAACAGCCTTATAAGCCTATTAGCACGTTCTATGACCAACTATTTATTTACTGTAATGTGTAGTGAAGTTAATGAGAACCAAATCTCAGATATAACACAGAGGATTTTCTCACTCCAATAAAAAACGTAATTTGTGATAAGTGTAAGGAATAAATATTCTAAAAAAATATTCTTAGTACTTATTTGCTGGGGACTTGGTGTCTCTTCCAATTATATTTATGTGTAGTTAGCAGTAGATGTTAAAATATAATTTTCTACTGTTTGATCTGGTTAGACATGTCCTTTGGAAGAACTATTGCACCACTACTACTGGATAGCTGCACTATGGCTCACTAAAGTCCTTGGTGTGACTTTGCGGAATTTGTAGCTACATATGTTTCAAGTAATGGAAGGCACCCCCCTATGTCAGATGAAGAAGCCAGTTCCTCAGAGTGTGGAGCTATGAAGTACTGGAATAAGAGAGCAATTAGATATAAAATAGAAAAATATCTCTAGATAATCTATTTTTGAAAAGGAGATTTGATGATGTGTGTGATTGTGGTGATGTTTGTAGTAGAAGCTAGTGGTGTCTTACTTAGATTCCTCCCAGGTTCAGCTACTGTGAATGCTGGCTAGTAGAGGCTCACAGATATATATTTTTTTTACAAGGAATTCCCCTCCCTGGGCTGACATTAGCTGCTGGCTTGCAGATGGAGTGGGGGACCATGCTTTCCACCATCATTGTCTTCCAACGCTTGGCAGAGTCCAATCAATGACTAACATAGAGGTCCAAAAGCCTGTCCCCCTTGGCTCAAAGGGACACAACTCTGTTATGCTAGTCATGCTCCAGAGCTCCTGAGGGGTCAGGAGCTGGGGTCAGGCTGAGGTGAGGACTCAACTAATATTGCTCCTTTGCTTAGCTTCTTTCTTAGCCCTGTCCTGTTTAGAAGGTGCCTATGGAAGAGCAATGGAAAATGAGATTGATTTAGGCAGGGGTGCGACTATGCAGGGTACCAGTGCTAAGAAATTAGACATTATCCTATAGAATATGGACTTCTGAGAAATGTTAACCATCAGAGTGATATGATCTTATTAAATATTTAAAAATATATTGAAGATATATCTAGAGAAAGGAAGAGGTACAATGAGAAAAAAAGAGGCAGTGGGAGATATTGATGATGTAGAGAATGGCAGAGAATTCTTTGAGGATGTGAGATATAAGATAGTTGGCAAATTTAGTTTTTTTCCTCCACTCTTTTTATCCATCTCGACCTTTCCTGTCAGTTGAAAATATTATAATCCTCTATCCTCTGAAAAACTTTGTTTTCCTATTTATTTTTAAATGTGTTAAGTAGTTCTTAAAAACTGCAAATTATGCTTCTATTTCCTTTGCCAATATTGTTGTTTACAAAACTTTTGTAAAAATAATATTCTTTCAGAGCTTTCAACATACTATTAGTTCAAATGGTTTTGATCGAAGATGCCAAAGCAGTGGTTTCTACTAGATTGTCCCAGAATTTCTTCAAGGGCATGTAATAGGAGATTCATATGCATATTTCCATGAAGTTTGTATGGTACTTATAATCTACTACGAGGGCAGCTAAGACTGAGGTACCACAAAAATCCCAAGAGATTGGCCATAGTAGAAGCATGTGCTGAGAGGCATTATGGATGCAGAAAGCAAACAAGGCCTCATATGGAAAAATCTCAAGTACGAACGCCCTTAATTGTAGATATTAATTTGCAAATAAACTGCTTCTAAAATGGGTAACTTTAATGTAGACAAGATGAATTAGGAGCTTCACCTGAGATTTATTTGTTTAATGATTCTCCCAAGGACTTGTTAGTCTTTAAATAAAATATGTAGTGAAATGAAAGTGAAATAAGAATATGTGTATAAGAACTTTTGTTGGAATAAAGTGAGGAGGAATTCTTACTAGTTCTAGATTATTATTTTTGAATTGTAAAGTCTATTTTTAGAATACATTCTATAATAATCTTTGTTAATCTTTGGTCAGAAAAAAAACTCAAATAACAAGTAATTGTAGGGCAAAATTCTTTACTTATCTATAATATTTTTTATTTCTAATGCGTCCTGAACTCATAACCTATCCATTTAATGTGGACCATGAAATTTCTATTTCTATTCCTAAAATATATTGAAGTATTTCTGAAAATAAATAATATCTATATGCCTTTGATTCCTTACTTGGTTTTCCCATAGCACATTATCAAATAATACATCTATGAATAAGTATTTATGGAACATGTATGATGTTTAAGATGTGTAATAATTTTATCCTATGAGTTAGGATTTAATTCCCTAAGATGTAATATAAAAGCATTTTTTAAACAATATCATTTTGGTCCTTTAGTTATTAAGTTTTTATACAAGCTAGTATGGATTTTCATGAAACCATGAGTGATTTTAATGTTTTACTAATTAGGAGAACAAAAATATTCTCTCTAAAAATAACTTCATCTCAATATTGGTTGAGGGCAAAAATCATCCTTAGGTTCCTACAGACATTTAGAACATATGATTTTAAATTCTGAGACTATACAATTAATCAATGGTTATTGACTTGGTAAATAAATAGAATGGGCACAACAAAGGATTCAAATAATGTTTGATTTGGCAAACTTAGTTACAATGTGCTATCAGTATCCAATGAGAAATTGGTATACCATAGGAAATTATTTTTAAACCAAAACACAAAGTAAACGAACATTTTTGTTTTAATGTTATTTTACAAAGGGCATTTCTGTTTTACCACGATCAATTTTGCCAATGTGCTAGTGCCATTGACTCCGATCTGAAAACCTTTTACTTGAACTTGGACTCCTAAATAAGATAAATATGATCATGGTTGTGGTCTGTGGAGGGCAGAAGGACAGCCAGCTTGGGCTTACCCAACCAATACTAACAGCAATATTATGTGCAGAAGAGGAAACATGCCAAGGCAAGATGAAAGAATTTCCTGTGCTTCCCTTCTCAAAGCATTTAGAATTATTGAGTTGGCCCCTGATGTACAAAAATATATTCAAAACTGCAAAGTAATTTGTTTGAAAGGATTTTCTCTCATGGTGAAATCCCATGATAATAATGTCTATGTATTATAATATATAAGGTGAAAGTTGATATCCTATATCTCTGGGTAATATTTTCCTTACATGAGGGAAGTCTCTGGAGTCTTGATAATTAAAACTACCCCATAATACTGGCAAGGTGGATATAGGTTGAGATTTTCCACCATATAAGTATTGGCTAAGTTTTATTGCCTGAAAAAAAATGTGCTTTTTCATTAGTGAGTTTTTTCTATATTACTGTGTGCCAGTTGTAACATTTATTTTTGTTTTACACAAGTTTTGATTTTTCCTCATATAATTAAATTCAGATTTTATTGGCTTGAGTTAGTTTCTTGGAAATTTTGTATTCAAAATGATTTCTGCAAATAACCTCCAAATGGTCTTGTTTTTGCATTGGAAAAAAGTAAGATTTAGATGGAGAGGAAAGATGAGAAGTGACAAATGAATATTACTTCCATCAAGGTATTCCTTTAATTAATGACCTAACATGTCTCAAAGCTTATTTTAATACTATTGAGTTGTACACCTGAAACACTGGATTTTGTTAACCAATGTCACCATAATAAAAATAAATAAATTAAAGAAAAAGTTTATCTCAAAAAGCACTATTTCATTTATTTAACATTGGTGTTCTTTCACCAACAGACACTTATTTTTATCCTGTTGTCAATAATCTAACTTCCTACCAGTACCCATATTTATCTGTTTTCCCCTTCTGAAAAATTTTACATAATCTTCCTGTCTACAAAGTTGTTTCTTCTGTTTTCTGCCCATTCAAATCTAATGGGTTCTTCAAGGTTTTGATGAAATATTTAATAAGATCTCTTGGATGAAGCTTTTTTAGAGAAACCCTGGCCAAGAAGTCTTTTTGTGTACCTCTGTTATTTTAAATGCCTTTAATCATACATTTGTGATTTTCTATCATCTATCTATCTATCTATCTATCTATCTATCTATCTATCTATCTATCATCTGTCTATCTACCTATCTATCTATCATTATCTGTCTATCTATTATTTACCTGTATCATTCTAGCTTAAAGATAAATATCTAGATTTTGAAATCTTACTGTCTGGATTAGCTATTTTAGAACCTTTTTCTCTTTAGATGTAAAAGCCTAGGCTACAATACCAGTTAGTAGTAAAGGAGAAATTTGTGCACAAATTCAGATTGAGGAGATGGGTTATCTCATTCTTAGATTGCTTCCAAACTTTAAATTCAATATTTTTCTTAGACAAGTCTTCTTAGAAATGAGGTTTGAGCTAGCTAAGCCTTGAAGTTCAGTCGGATACTTAAAGAAAACATTATTCTAAGAAGGAGAAAAGCACAAGGAAAGTTCTGGAGACAGGAAAGAACAAGGTGTGTTTACACAAACAATAGCAGGGTAATTGAATGTAATCTGCAAAACTGAAAGCCATTTAGCCTGCTGGTACCTAGCAGACATTCTATGTGTGCTTTGGTTATATGAAGTAATCAAAATATAGCAAGAATAACATGCATGGCACATTTCACCAAAACTATTTCGAGAAATGGGAGCAAGATCATTCTGGCTCAAAGACCCTGAATATGTACATGAGCCTTCTGGTTCAGCACATTAAATTCCTTCTTTACTTAGCAGCTATTTGCATACTGTATTGACTTGTGCCTAAAAAATTACTTAATTTTGTGCGCGCGCGCGCGTGTGTGTGTGTGTATAGACCTATCTATCTATCTATCTATCTATCTATCTATCTATCTATCTATCTATCTATCCACTTCAAGCCTACCTTAGTATTATTATTATGTGTTTGACAGGAGCAAAAAGGACCTTAGTCTTTTGTTTCTAAATATTATAAATACCAGAAAGAGATTATAGGTATAACCCACCATCAATATTCTAAAAATAAATCACTTTATGCAGATGATGAGGCATCTATCAAAACATGTGATAGACATGAGAAATTCTATTTAATTCCATAAATCTTAACTTTTTTTTTTCAAGTTAATATCTTGCTTTTAACTTTGTAGGGTCAAGAACTGATCTGAGAACATCGACATAGTGTTGATATAAAATAATCCCCATTATTTATCTATTGTTTATTCAATAAATATTGAGTACCCTCTATAAGAGATAGACATTGAGCTAAACACTTGGTGTACCAAACAGATAAACAAACCTGCCTCGGTAGAGCTACATTCTTATGGTTATATATTAGGAAGGAGAACGTATTCTAATAATTAAAAGCTTGAGCTCAGAAGTTGAACAAAATTGGGGTCAAATTTCAGCTTTAATTTCAGTTAGCTTAGGAGAGTTACTCTTCCTCCCTATGATTCAGTTTCTGTAAGTTAGAAGTAATTATAATATCTTTATATGAAGTTTATTGTGGGAATTAAATGAGATAATGTTCTTGAGGAGGATAATGCTAATAATATTCTAAAATGTATTAAATGCAGTTTCTATCACTTAAAATATTAGGATATTATTGATATCATCACTTTCAAAAATAGCATTTTATTAAACTGAGAATGAATAAGGGAGCTTTGTTGAATGTACCAACCACACAAATTCATTTGGCATTATTAATATTTTAAAAATATTAATAATATAATCCTTTTCTCTTATGAATCTGTAAAATTCAAAAAGCAGCTCCTTGCTGATTACTACCATAGCTCTGAAAGGTAAATTTTACTCTCTGGAGTCTTAACTGCTCTGTGATTATAAAAGAGCCAAATGCTACGTGACTTTATATGTGTGTGTATATATATATATGTATATATATATCTGTGACTCTATATGTGTATATATGTATATATACATATTTATGTATATGACTTTATATGTGTATATATGTGTATATATATATTTATGTATACATGCATATGTGTATATATATACACACACATACATACATACATATATATGTATACATATGGATATATACATATATATGTATATGTATATATACAGAGTATTATTTAGTAAATGACTAGTTTAACCAAATAGTACCTTTCTGGTCTGAAAAGCTTTTCCAAATGATCTAATATGTACCTAAGGGAGACTATTATTTGACTAATGATTCTACTAAAAACTGTCACTCATTCTTTTTATTATATTTTATTTCTATTTTCATATTAGGTGGTTCTTAAATTAAAGGATAACATTTATCTAAACAACTTTTATCTGAAATTATGGCAGTTAATGGACTTGGTTCATTCATTTGTTCATTCATTTTTTTATTTAAATACTTATTTATTCATTAGATTTTTCTTGTTACTAGATTAAAATCTATAATAGAAGATAACTCAATGAGAAGTTGACTTGGGGAGAAGAGTAATAAATGGAGCAACCAGAAAATAAGGCTGCAATATTGGTGTAATGTAATATGAGAGAATGACTTATAGTGGTCCAGGGTAGCCTTCTTGGAATCAGAGCTTGAAAGAAATGAATGCTATGCACTGGTTAAGAAGTAGCCAGGTATTAAAGGTAAAGTGCATAATTAATCTTTTATATTGAGATGTTTTACAGTAAGGCTATTTTAGTTCCTTTTTGAACAAAACACCCTTTAGTTAGATAATGAAATTTAAAGTACAAATAGCCAAAATAAAGCTTGCTCTTTAATTATTTTCTCTAAAATGTGGAAGCTGGTGGAATATTTTCTTTATACATTGAAACTTGCCGTAGTTAGACCTTCTCTTTTCCTTGATATTCCTTTTTTTTTTTTTTTTTTAATTATTCTTACCAATAGGAAAATATGTCAGGACTAAAACACATTCACATACACACTGAAAACCATTTTAGCAGGATGCACAATTTTCCCCCAGCCCATGTGGCCTTGAAAATGAGCATGTGAAGGAACAAACTGGTCTATAGAAAAGTGTCTCTGATTCTTGGGTGGCTTATGGTTAGTGTTATTGTTTTTAAAAACCACTCTTGGCTTCTGTGGTACATTGACCTGTGTATGGAATCTCAAAGTAAATGTTTTCCACTCTGTGGGACACTGGGTTAAAGACGAAAGATTTTGCTCTCTTTCCAATAACAATGTTTTTTTTCTCTGTATTCATATGATGATTTAAAGCCCTTCTCTTTATTTGAGGCAAACCTTCTTTCTTAGAACAAGCATTCCATAATTTGGGAAGATAACCACAAGGCCAGAAGTTCATTGTGAGCAAGGTGAAACAATCCTCAATATGGTCTTATTGTAAGAGTGTAGAGGGCTTGCTTTCCATTATTAGAAGCTGCTGTTCCGGGCATTAGCCCTGAACATTTTGGTTAGGCTAGATTTTTCTAACATGCCGCTACTAACACCCTCTGATTTAAACCATTATCATCTGGAACATAGATTAGTTTATTGGATTATCCAGAAAGGCTGTGAAGGGATGGACAGTGGATACATGCTAATAGGGAAGAAGGAAAGAGAAAATTAGGAGTTTGATGAATTATCCAGTTGGATGATGGAAAATAGCCAGACACTGTTTATTGGAAGCAGCTGAATGGATGCCTTAGAGATAGGGAGGAGACTGAAAGTGAGAAAGGGATGGTGAAGGATGGTGACCCTACCAAAAGAAGTCCTATATAGGTTTTCTCTGACCAGAATGAGAGACCCTGTCTGAGATTTCTGTAGAGTGTTGCCATGTCTAACTCACCAAGACACTTGGCCTATGAGAGAGCTACTCCAGGGATTCTGAGAGTTCAGATATGACAATCAGGCTACATCATACAAAGCTGGAGTAATTGAAATGATTTAAGACCTTAATATTTCCCTAAACAAAAATCTGAAACATGCTTTAGCGTTTCAGAAGGGCTGAATCTTCTTTGAAATGTGAGCCCTTCATATAACTCTTGGTCTGAGCTACATATACTAAGGCCTTTGTCACATTGTTCTCCTTGATGGAGTATGGGCTAGAGCCAGGCAACAGTCCCAAACTTCTGGATTCATATGTCCTTTACCTTGTATGCCCAGTCATTTTCCTTTCCAAACTCTTCCCACATGGGCCTCCACCAATGTCATCCATCTCCACTTAGCCCTGCCCTCAATTCTTGCTCCACCATACTGCAATTTCTGATCTAACAAAATAATGGTAATGTAGGGAGGAAAAAACATCTATTCTACCCTTCATAGATCCTGGAAATGAGGCTGTCCAAAGATAAATTGAGAAGAGAAAAACAAACAAATTTATTAATATGTACATATGACCGTCCTTCAGCTTGTTGGTCACAGTGGGCACTTCTGCATCTTGGAACATCTGTCTGAAATATATTTCTTCCATGACCAGATCTTTTTACTTATCAAGCTTTTAACTTTAGTGCTATTCCAACTCTCAGTTTTTTCATTCACAGCAATTTTTATTACATTCATTCAACTTATTTTACATATTGTTCTGTCTCTTTTAGCTATATGTTCTTTTTGAGGTAAGAGTTATAGCAGTCTTTATCCCTCTTACATATTAAGATTGTAGTGTAGTCCCTGACACATAGTAGCTACTTAATAAATATGTGTTATGCAAATGGCTAACAGGGAGTTCTGTTCCCAGTACTTCTGATAAAGATCACTAGGGCTGCTCCTCAAAAACATGCCTCTGATTCTATGTGACTATCTCACTATAGATGAAATTGGCATCTGAATTAATTGGGGTTAGACCTTTTAGAAACTTCTAGCCATTTCCTTTAAATAAACTGCTAAACAAGATTTTTGGCCTGAACCTAAAGAATTATCATTGTCAGAATCTTAGGTTTTGAAATAAACTAATTGGCTAATCCAAAACCATGAATATACTGATTTTATAGAGTTCCTGCAAGCAAATCTTGCATGCCATAAATCTTTTGAGATTTTACTTAAAAAATTGCTTTCCAAGCCATGCACATTGTTCTGTTTTCCCACGTCCTCATGTCTCTTATCTATTTAGGAGAGCTAATTGCAAAATGTTCACAGATATAATAGCATTGAAAAATAAGAATAAGCTATTCTTTTGAAATAAAACTGAATATCTAACTATAGTTATTAGCTCCAAAGTATATCTGACCCAATGGCATTCAGTAGTATATATCTCATCACTATATTGTGTAAAAGGCTTGACTCTAATTCAGGAGGTTAAACTTTGCTCACTGTACATTTACTTTTTAGTAATGTTAATTAGCTAATTTGTGAGACACAAATAAGCTATAATTAGCATGGTGCTTTGATATTTTATTTCTACGAACAGGAAGATGATTACCTTCAAAAATAATAAAAGATTTAAATCTAAGTAAGGATCTAAATTACAGCCCTTGAGTTGTGGAGAAAAGTGAATTCAGTTAATCCCCATTTGCATGTGCCAATTAGTTAGTATTAATCAATTTCCTATATAAATGGAAATGAGGATACCAGGATTCTTTGGTAAGATAATGTTTCTCATTAACACAAACACAACCTTCTGTCATTTCATAAAAAAAGAGAAACTTTCCTTTTCCATTTTTCTTCTTCAAAATATCTATCAATTTGTTTTTCTATAGTTCAGAATGTCTCTTAGAATCTAGTAAATATAGCTATTGAGCAGAACTTAGAACATGCCTTAAATTTCTTTATTAAAAAATTTCAACTCTCAAAACTCAATTTGATTTTTAAGACATAGGAAAGAAAAGTAAGGAGAAGCTGAAAAATTTCAGCTATGCTATACACCAAAGAATTTATCTTTCCTCTCTCTCCACCCTAGATATGTATTGTGCACAGGTACACATGTTTAAAATACTTATATTTAAAACAAATATGGGCATTTTAAAAATCAATTAAGTAGGCCAGATTTTTTGGCATTTAAAAATGAATTTGGTATTTGAAAAATCAAAGGGACAGTAATTTCAATGTGATTATAATAAATGAACAACATTTTAAAAGTACTTTTATAGAACTTTTTAACTTTGGAGCTCAATTTTGCACAATTCATGAGTGACAGACATGAAATACACAGAAGCAAAAATATGTGAACATTCTCTGCTTTTAGAGATAGCCCTCTGGTGTATTTTGCTCCATGGCAACTTGGCACTGTGTCATCATATTGACATATCCCTAAAATTCGATTAAAAAATTATTACTGTGAGAAGTGAGAAATTAAAATGAAACCAGGATGGGCCTTTGAAATGTGGTTAATGTAGAAAATTCTCTAATAAGATGAATAGACTAGTATCTGTTTTTCCATCTTATTACAAATTTTAGTTTTACGTGCCTCTAAGTAGTAACTAGCTTATAATTCCCAAATTACACTTTCTTGTTTAACAATCAGATTTTTTCTCTATCATTTATAAAAGGAAATGTTAATTATGTGATTATTCAGAATTTTTTTGACCAAATAACAAACTTATAAAGATAATAATGTAGACTACAGGAATATCTAATTGTCCTAAAGTGTTTTTATTTTTTCTATTTATTTAATAAAAAAAAATTACCCATAATCTTAAAACTTAAAACTAATTAAACTGATAAGAGAATAGCCTCCTTTGCCCACTCTTACTCTTAAAATCTCAATCTCCAGAAGTAACTATAGTTACTATTTTAATGCCTATTTTTAAAAGCTTTTTTAAATTTTGTTAAATAATCCGCACATACTTACATACAAGTATACATATGCTTTTCAAAAATGGAGTCATGTCAATAAATATGGTTACACTGTAATTAATTAAACTTTTCCTTATTGATATATAATTAGGGATTTTTTGTTTTTATCATTACAAACAGTGCTTCCGTGGAAATTTTGGTACATATGTCTACGTGCTAGATGTGTTTCTTTTTCTGTTTTTGTTTGCTTGGTGGTTTGTATCACCTACAAAAAGGTTCTTTCAGTTCCATAGAGTATGTGAGAGGGCCCGTTTCCTTGTACCTCATCATCCCTGATTATCATTCTTCTTAATTTCTGTCAATCTTATAATGTTATTTTATATTTCCTTAAATACTGAGGCAGAACATCTTTCAAATTTTGCATATAGTCCATTTGTGTTTTCTCTTCCTTGAATTGTCTATTTCTCAAAGTGTTTTAAAAATTCACAAAGCTGGAAAAATAATCAATGTGTGATTGATGTGAAATTTTCCAAATTCAGAATACTGTTTAAGTCCAGATATTTTCCCTAGTCATATGATAAAATAATTAAATTCTTTTAATACTCTTTTCATCCTCTTCTTTGGCTTCAACATCTAAGTTTCTTCATTTGGGTAGGGTGTGGAACCAACTGACTAGCAATATAACCCATGAGCCTACAAAAGAAAATATTTTTAAAAACTTTGTATCTGAATTAATGGTAACATGTATTTTGTAATAGTCCTAATGGTTAAATGTCTGTCTGATGGCTCAACTAGCTGATACCTTGAGTTAATAATTCGCTCAAAGCCCAGAAGCTAGGCTTATCTAATGGTTGTTCAAGAAGGCAGTCACTCAAAACATAATTTACTCCCAAAAATGTTTTGATTTTGTTTGTAGCTATTTAGATGGGGACCAGTTTACACACACACACACACACACACACATACACACAGACACACACACACACACACACACAGAGCATGTGCTTATGTGAATCGATGCATGTGGATATATCTATATCGAAATATTTTTTTTTCCCCCAAAAATATATGCCTGTGATTTCAAGAGAGTATCTGTTTTGACAGGTTGACTGATTACAAGGTCAAATTTCAAAAGTAAAATATATTGTGATATACTGGCAACAATTAGAAAACAAAATAAAAATATACCATTTTCAAGATGTCAAAACAAAAAGTTCCCGGGAATAAATCTAAGAAAAGATGTGCAAGACCTTTACACAGAAAACTATAAAACATTACTAAGAGAAATTAAAGAATATTTAAATAAATATAATAATGAATATACCATGTCAATGAATTGAAACACTCTATAATTTCAATTTCTAAACTGCAATACCAGACTTTTGAAATTACCATAGTTCTGTAATATATAATATAATCCTGGTAGTGCAAGTCTCCCAATTTTGTTTTCACAAGTCAAGATTGCTTTGGTGATTCTTGGCCCTTCAAAATTTCCAAGGACAATTTTAGAATTAGTATGTCATTTTTCTTCAAAAAACAAAAACAAAAATAATTTTTCTGGCTACTTTTTAAACTAAAATTATGTTGAATTGGAATAAAAATTTTGAAAAATTGGCATTTTCTATGATCTAAAAATTTCACTTCTATATTTAAATAGAAATGTGTGTGTGTGTGTGTGTGTGTGTGTACACCAAAAAGAGAATACAAAAATGTTTATAGTAGCATTGTATATAATAGTTCTAAACTGGAACAACTCAAATATCTATCCACAGTAGAATCAATCAATCAATCGTGGTATGTGTATAGATACACAGGTGCACATACATACACATTTTTGTTATACTATAAGACAATAAAAATGAATAAATCTACTGCCTGTAATGACATGGATGATTCTTGCAAAACAAATATTGAGAGAAAACAGTTCCAAAATAGTAAAAATCAGTACACATTGCACATTTATGGAAAGTTCCAAAACAGGTAAAGTATTGATGGTGATAGTGGTCACCATCATAGTAGAGATTTCATAGTAGAGATTACCTTTGGAAGGCAGTGACTAAGAAAGGGGAAAATAGGGGATGTGTGGAATTCCATTCTTGATGTACCTGGCAGTTACCCAGTTGTACTTACTTTGTAAGAATTTGTCGAGTTATATGATTTATATTTCTTTTTGTATTGACATTATACTTCAAACAAACGTGTATATGCTTTTAGAGTCTGTATAGTGTGAATTTTAATGTAAGTGGGATCAATAGTACTGTATCATATGACAAATAAAAATTTTCAGTAAAGTTGAAATTGTGACACTTTTAAGATAGCATTTCTTTAAAAATCTGTAAAATTATTGTGATTATTGTTTTTCAATGATTTTTTGAACATTTCCAGTAGTTGATGTTTTCTCTAAACCATGATAAGTAATGGAAAATTGGAAATTTCTGAACAAATTCATAAGGAGTTTTTAATTATGAAAAATTTATATTTTAAAAATGTAAACTACTAGACAGAATTAACTACATAATAACTCTTTGGGAGTAGCAAAGATTAGTAAGAAAATATGAATTGTTGGCAATGACCATATATTCTTTTAAGCACCATAGTTAAAAAGGGGCTAGGATTGTAGCATGATATTAACTTGTACTGCTTTCTTTATATCATATACATATATACAATCAACTCACTAGTAATTTAGTTGAAACTTTCCTGAGATATTGATATTTAGACTTTACAAAGTCTTTCATTGCCACAAGGCACTTTATTTAATTCCTTCATCTCAGGAATGGGAATTCTACCACCTTCCTGACATCCATGACATGATGATTAATTAGTTAATGTTTGTAAAGTGCTTTGAGGATTTAAAGTGCTAAATAAGTGTTAAGCACTGTTAAGTTTCACAATCAATCAACATAATGTTTTATTGTACAGAATCTCATGTGTTACTTCAAGTGCAGTATACCAATCTAATTAATGTGAGTTTTTATGAAATTAGAACTATATTACAAAATTGGCAGAAGTTTTAGAAATTATAAAGATGCAGCAGGGATCAGAGAATGATAGTTACTGATTTATAACTTATTTAATTTATATCCATGATTAATTTTCATTTTTAACCAAAAAAAGTAAAATTACCCATCTCAACTTACTATTTTAATTTTATGTATGAAAAATACTTATAAAGTAATCTATACTGGTCTGCTCTCATCCTCAATTCTGAATGCAGGGTTTAATTAACAAAGTACTACTGATCCCTTTTTAAGAATATCAGAGGGCTGAAACTATAATTAATTTATCTTCGTATTTTCATAAAATCTAATAAATGGCTTTGCATTGATAAAAAAATAAGTGGCGAGCATTTTGTAACATGGCTTTTAGGTAATATAAGACAACTTTTCTATTTGAAAGAGGCTTGACTCTAAGTCCAGATGAATAGAATATTGAAGAAGTTAAGAAACATAATTATTTTTTATTTCTTTAAATCTCATGCTCTAGGTGTAGAAATGAGTTAAATCAAGTTCACTGATTCATATTTAGTAGAGCAAATGAGTCAAAAATAATTTCTTTTATTAAAAATAGTTAATAAACTATTCTTTAAAAATACTTGAAACAGATAATGTATGTACATGAAAATATATTGTGTTCTTTATTGCAGGATATAATTTCACTCTTTTGGGGGAAGGTTTAAGGCATGTAATAAACAGAAAGAAAGAGCAAACACAGAGTTTATGTGCTCTTGACAGTTTTCTCTTGCCTTTGTAGACCTAAGGAAATTCCTTCCCTGTGTAGACGTCAGTACTTGCATGAGAATAATCTGAGAACAGCAAAGGATTTAATTCAGTAATTGACTTTGCAAAAACAAAACCACACTTTAAAAACATACAGATCCCAGAATCTTCAATCATTCTGGGAAATTATTTTCCTGGGTTCCTAAAGAGTATCTATTATAATCTTATGGATGAGAACACTACATTTCCCGGCCTTGCCTGTGGCACAGGACTGTAGTGCCAGGGCTGCTCAGTCAAAGGCCCGTGTCCTGCTCACCTTTCTTCTGTCTTTGTGGAAGAACTGGGAACGGGTTTTGGCATTAGGCAGACTAGGCTAGGGCCGATGTCTGGCTTTGTTGCTTTCCATATGAGTGACTTTGAGCATATCACTTCTCTAAATATTAGTGTCAATTTCTTATAAAATGACAAAATGAGGCTGCTTTTCAGAGCTGTAAAGATTAGAGATAATGTACCATTAGTACCCAGTGAGGAACCTGACAAGTAGTCAGAGCTCAATAATTAAGGGCCAAAAATATCACTAGCTTACAGACTGTTTACTCTAATTGTTTATCGCAATCAGAAAATGGCAATTATTATAATAATATATTATTATATTAATATAATATCTTACAGTCAATAATTTTCTACATCTATTCATCTAATTTTACAAAATGTTAGATTGTGTTTTATTTTTATTTTACAGATGAGAAAACTGAGACTTAGAGAGAATAATGGATATGTGTAACACAATCAAGACTCGTAGAGATTAAAAATCAACCCAAGGAAAGCCACACAGTTTGTGCCCAGGAAGCTGGACCTCTGTCAAGTTGGCCCATTTTCCCTTCTGCACTTAAGCTATAGCTGCCTACCTCGATGATTCATTAATTTTACCCCGTAACAGTGATCCTAAATATAAGAAGAAGAAATCCTCCTAAGAGGGAAGAGTACAA
>NW_006494613.1:14325397-14332183 GCF_000325575.1 Pteropus alecto
AAAAGGAGAAAGAAATAGATAAGAGTAGAAAAATTCAAAGTGTGGTATGTAGGGTTTTTGAATAACCAATGCCATTGGTACATTCTTTAACATTAAATACAGGATTTTAAAAAACCCACTATTTTGTAACTCTGGTGTAATGTTAACTCCATAAGAATTTGAACTTTTTTCTTAGTCTTAGTGTGCTATCTGCTAAACAAGATCAGTTTACACAATATCAACTTTTTGCCACCAATTTTACTAAAATAAACTCAATATAGTATTTGTTACTGACATAACACTCATTTGTCACTGGTGAATGCACATTATGTTCTCCATCACGGCAGTGACTTTATCCACAGTTCCTTGGGGAACCAGAGTATATCACTCACAGTGATTGGTGAGCTCATAAAGCTATTTATAATGTGTAACACAACCATTAATAGTTTAAATATTTATAACCATATTTAATAGCTATATATCATTGTAGAACAATAAAAAATACATGTGGAGAGAAAATGGTTTCTTTCTCAAAGGCAAAACAGATATATTTGTCTTTAAATACACTTGGAAGGAAAACTAGATTAGCATGTGCACAAAACTGGAAATGGCCCCTCAGGTGGAATGCGTCCTACAATTTTTGTAGTGTATCCTTATAGCATCGTTACTTACTTGAACACTGCTTTTATGTTTTTGTTTTTGTTTGTTTGTTTGTTTTGCTTTTCTTAATATCCTGTGTCCAGTTGTTTCAGGTTGGCTTAATTTATTGAATAGACATCTCCTCTGTCTTTGTGGGTGAAGCACTAGGCACGGGTTTTGGCATTAGGCAAATTAGGCTAGGCCCAAGTTAACCCGTACAAAACTGAACACTAGATTCCCACCCTCTCAGCTCCATTTGAAATTCCCAGATCCACTTGAAATCATCCCTTCCCAGTCGATGATATGTTTCATTCTTTCTGTTGCTCAGGCCACAAACTTTTGAGTCATCCTTCACTCTTTTTTTCCTTTTCTTTCTGGATCCTCTAATTAGAAACATGTTCTTAAACATAAAATATCTCACATTTTCAGAAGGCTCACAAATGCCCTGAGGCTAGAAATTTTTTGGACTTTAGATTAAGAATCCCATATCTATGTCCCTTTCATGTTAATAATCATATTATGCTTTGCAATGAAAGTTTTTTTATTATTATAAAATGGTACAAAATGAAATGTGACTCATTTTCTAACAAATAGATGATACTTTAATAATTAGTTCTTTTAATCAATAGAAAAAATATCTTAATTGGAACTTTCATTTTTCTCTTCAAGCATTGGTAATATGAAAGTCTTATGTGGAAAATCCTTTGTGAAGAAACCTAAGGATCAGATAAAAGACCTCAGGTTTGCCTTACCAGATTCTAAAGAACTTAGATACTCACAATATGACCAAAGAACAGAGTTTCTGAAGCTCAGACTTTAACCATTAATTTAAAATTGTAATATTAAAAATTTGTCGCCTACCTTGTATGTAAGAAAAAGACATTAGAAAATTGGATTTTTAAAAAACTCATTGGGAACCTTACTCTTTGGTAATTTGATTAACAACAAGCAAGAAAATTTTTATTATACAAATAGAAATTTGAATGTTGTCATAAAAACTTTGTTGAGTGTGAAAAACTCCTGCCTAAGATTCTAAGAAATTCTTGACCTTAAAATTATGACAAACTCTATTTATTGACCTAGAATTCTGCTTATCATTTTAAGTTTTAACCAGATATGAAGGACATGATTTTTACTTGGTCATAGATCTTCTCAATTCCTCTCATAATATTCTTATTTCTAACAAAATTACATTTTTATTTTACACTTTTAATCTTTAATTATTTACAAGTAATTTTCAGCTTTTAAATTAATGTTTCCAAATTTAAAACAATAATTGAAATACTTTAATTGAAATATTGGCCAACTATCAGCCCTTTGAGATAGCAAGGGTAAGATTTACTTGTTCTGAAGAGAACAAATTGAATTTAGAGTCTCCTAGGTGTACTCAGGATTCTTATAGCAAAGTTGTGAAGTTCTAAAGAAATTTTAGTACTAATCAGCATAATTTTGGTATATAGCCAATATACTTGGAATTCTAATTTTTAGAAATGTTTATGGTTTGAGAAATTAATAGATTTAAAAAATGTCCCATTGAGTTAGGAATTTTTAAGAAGCTAAAAAATGTATATGTATTTGTAAGATCATTTTGAAAAAGCAATGTCAGATTTTGACAGTTTATAAAATAAATAAAATATAATAATGTTGTTAAAAATAAAAATGTTTCTACTTATTTAAAATTATATAAGTAGCTATCATAGACTCAAACTTTGGAAATAGAAGGGACTTTAGAGATTTTCATATTTATAAGTATATACTATGTTAAATAGAATTTATTTCATTATAAATTAGGTGCAATAAAGATCTGTTTAGTACTCAATATTGAGATTAAAAAATCCCAAAATACTTTTCATCATTAACTGTGCAAAGCACTGTGGAGTATAAAGAAAACACTTGACACCATTTTATTGTCATCTTTGTCTTACAACAAAGAGCATAATAAATATTTTGAACTACTCTCTTCTCCCCTACCACTAATAATCACCATTAACTGAAAACAGCATACATCTGCTAAAACCTGGGAATGTCTTCAACATACTTTT
Source organism: Pteropus alecto (assembly GCF_000325575.1). Taxonomy (NCBI): domain Eukaryota; kingdom Metazoa; phylum Chordata; class Mammalia; order Chiroptera; family Pteropodidae; genus Pteropus; species Pteropus alecto. The sequence continues at coordinate 14,328,058 of NW_006494613.1, forward strand.
TAACACATTCTTAAAGTAATCATTTCCTATTGATCTGAGTTGCCTAATAGATGAAACTTATTTGCCATTCTCTCCTCCTAGTACCACAGCCTCTTGTCTGACTAAGACTTATATCCTTTTTTGTTTGTTAAAAATATTTGACAGTGTGTCACACAACTTTTTCTAGGATTGTCCAACATACTCTGTTGAATATTCCAGCTTTCTCTTTAAACTGGCTGATCTCTTTTAAACAAATCCAGGGATAGATTTTTCACATTTGTAAGGAATAGATGATGTACCTAACAATTTTCAAGAAGCCTTAGTAAATTATCATCAATCTTAAAATTCTGCATATACTAACCTAGTTCAGGAAACTATATCAAATAATATTACTTAAAAATATTAAAAACAAGAGCACATTTGGATACATCTTTGGTACCCAGTGTAGGAGCCTGTTCGTGCTTAATATAAATATAGTTTCCCTTATTTTTACTGGTGCAATTTAAAAGTCTCTGGTGTTAAATCAGTATGCTTGTGTTAAAAAAAAAATCTGAGAATAAATAGCATGCATATCTTTATTGTAATATCCTTTGCTTTCCTTAACTTGAAACATAAAAGCCTTTCAGTAACTGATGTTAAAGTCTTAAAATAGACTACATTATCCTCAACCATATTATCTATTCCCATATGTCATAAAATGATGAAGTTTCCTCTAGAATACCAGGAAATATAGAAAAAGAGTCAGTAAGTGGTACTGTTTTCCTAATGCCTTCTGGAATAGATATTAAATTTGATTCTAATGTCTTAACGTAACAGTAAAGTAGGAGAGAAAAACATATATTTTAATTGTTAAAATCATCATTAGTTAGGATAGATTATTAAATTTTCTCTGATTTGAAACATTATATCAACATGTGAAAGAATAGATTATGCATTTGCACTAACATTAATTAATTCATTCATTCTTTCAGTGAACAAATATTTTGAGTGCCTTCTAGATGCTAGTTGATCTGGGTTATAGCAATAAAAACCAAAACAAAACAAATCTCTTGTGGTAGGCCTCTTCTAATGTGGCCCCCAATGACCTTAGCCTCCTGGTGTTCATGTTCTTGTGTAACTCCCTTCCCTGAGTATTTGCTGGACATAATGACTCACTTTTAATAAATATAATATGGCAAAAGTAATGGGATGTCATTCTGTCATTCTGAGATTAGATCACAAAAGACTATGATTCTGTCTTTCTTGAACTCTTTTCTGTTCTTTTTATCTCTATTACTTTTCACTCTGTGCAAAACAATCTGCCCCGGTGTGAGCTGCACTACGAAGAGGCCCGGATGGCAGGGAACTGCTAGTCTGACCAACAACCAGTGAAGACCTGGGGCATGACCTCTGGGTGAACTTGGAAGTACATCTTTGGAGACATCCCAGATAGACTGAACTTGGAAGCAGATCTTTCCCCATTTGAGCTTTGAGTTGACTAAAGCCCTTGCCAATATTTTGATTCCAGCTTTGTAAGGCACCCTGAGTCAAAGGCAACCAGCTTAGCTATGCCTACATTCCTGACCCACACAAACTACAAGATGATAAATGTTTATTGTTTTGAGGTGCTAAGTTTTGGGGGTAATTTGAGACACAATAATAGACAACGAATACACCTGACCTCATTATTTATTTATATTTAAATATATATCTGACCTAAGGAAAAAAAAAATTAGGGTGTGGTGGATGTAAGAACTAATGTGAACTTTATGATGGTTCCTCAAATAATTAAACATAGAATTATCATATGACCCATCAATTCCACTTCTGGGTATATACCCAAAGTAATTGAAAACAGGTACTCAATCAGTTATTTGTACACCTGTTTTCACAGCAGCATTATCCACAATAAGCAAAAAGTAAAAAGAACTCAAGTATCCAGTGACAGATGAATGAATAAAGAAAATGTGATATATACATATAATGAATATGATTCAGTCTTTAAAAAAAGAAGGAAATTCAGATGTATACTACAATATAGATGAAACTTGAAGATATGCTAAGTGAAATAATCATACAAATATTATATTACTCCACTTATATGAGGTTCTTAATGTAGTCAAATTTAACGAGCTAGAAAGAATAATGACTGTCAGCGGCTGGGGAGAAGAGGAAATGAGAAATTTATTGTTAAATAGGCATGTAGTTTCAATTTGGGAAGATGAAAAGATTTGGGAAATGGGTGATAGTGATGACTGCACAATAATGTAAAAGTACTTAATGTCTCTGAACTGTACTTAAAAATAATTAAAATGGTCAATTTTATGCTATATATGTCTTACCACAGTAAAAAAAAAAAAAAAAAGAGAGAGAATAAACAGATAACAAATGAAAAAAGAAAGAACTAATGTAAAGGAAAACCCTCCTCTTACTTCCATACTTTTCCCAAACTCAGACAATTGAGTATGATTGAATAAAGCTTAAAGTTGAGTGTGTTACAAGAGTCATCAAGATGTGATGTGAATGCTCTTAGTAGTGATGGGAGACATTGTCCATATCTTCCATCCCCAGACAATCAAGAAGAGGGAGAATTTGAATGCTCAAGAAAATGATGAAATCACATTTAGTAGAATAAAACAAGACAATAAAGACATAGAAAGCACAGATAACAGAGCTTCCAGGCTAGTGTGGATATTATGGCGATCAGATGAGACAAGTTACTAGAGAGAGCTATGAATGTGTTGTCTGAAAAACTTATGGCTAAACTTTGGTCGGTCACTGATGAAGAGGGGTATGAAATCCCAGAGATTATTCAAACTTTAAATTCCTCTGACCCACACTCTAAGAGGAGCTTATGTGTGTGGCACTTTCAAGACTAAGCCTATCATGGCACTTCATGTAAAGCTGAATCAATTCTATTATAAAGCCAGTAAAGAGACAGAATGGGTGGTGAGGATTTGGGACCAGAGTGAGAGAATATATTCAGTCAGAGAACATGTAGATACCTATATACCTGAGTACAGTATAAAGCTTTTGCCTTTATCTCCAGTAAGATTTACAGGACAAGAGTACCAAAGAATATCAGGCTATCAGATGGAGAGACTCCCTGATGTGTCCTTCTCCTGCCTCCTCAGATCACACACTAGGTAAGTTCAGGGATGGCACGTACTCCTCTAATACTAGGGATGAAAATATCCAAGTCCTGGTGACACTTTCTCCGACTATGTTTTTTTTTTTATTTCTTCAACATCTAAGTAAAGTGTGAAGAAAACTTAATACAATTGAAAGGTTATATTGTGACTTATTAGAGTCTTTGATACTGAGCATTCTCTCAGTGGTCAATTCAGAGCAGTATGGTGAAGAGTGTAGAAAAGCCTTTGAAAAGAGCACTCACTGACAGAGTAGAGGCTCAGGACATTTGAAAACAGGCTATTATACCGATCTGAGGGACAACAGAAGAAAAAAAGTAAAGTGGAAGATCACAGTGGTTATGAGACTAAAGAGTAGAGAAGCATTTTGCCCTTTGTACTAATGACCTGTCTCCCTTTATTATTTGCTCTCTACATTTAGATGTTATTTATATCATCAAGTACTGACATTTCAATCTTTAATAAATGTTTGATTTAGATCATATCAGTATAATTGTTAAGTGAGATAAATCATAAATTTGCTATCCTTATCCATTTATATTATAAGGTGTATATAGGACACTGCAGTTGATCTGCAAGGATACACGGATGATTAAAAGTAAACCCTTTTCTTCTGCAACCTGAACAAAAATGGAAGGATATAGACATTTGCCTTCCAATGTGCTCAGTAAGGTATTGGAGGTATGGAAAAAGTACAGAAAAGAAGTGCTTGTGGAGATGAGAGAAGCCTTTCTAGGAAAGATGTTTGTTAAAGAACAAAATTCAATTGAGTAAATTTTAAAGATCTTATTGGCTTTATTCAGTGAGTCATGAATCGAACACTATCCAATTTGGCAAATAGAGTGGAGCTCTAAAGAGCTGTCCAAGGAGAGTGATTTTTATAGAATAGAGTGAGCAGGAATAAAAAAGTTATACTGAGCATTTGCTCATTGGTTAGAACAGGGTATTTTTTGTTTGTCTGTGTGTTTTTATACAGAACAGAGGGAAGCCTTGGAGCAGGCTCATGTAACTCATGCTGA
>NW_006494613.1:14332199-14360226 GCF_000325575.1 Pteropus alecto
GGATGACTTAGGTTTTCCATTCCTGGGAGAGTTGAGCATAGAAATTTAGTAACTTCTGTCTTGCTGACAAAGCCCTTTGTGGAGCTTAACATGAGCCACTCCATCTTGGGCCTAATTTGGCTATTTTAACATGTTAAAGAGTCTTGAATACATTCTAGATCAGGGATAAGCAGGGAGATATGAGCCATCATGAAGCAAGCAAGCAAACATGGTAATACTGCTATAGACCTGGATGTGGATGGAAGAAAAGCCTGAGATATATCAGGAGAGGCAGATAGAAGTTAGACTCAGCTGGGCCATGTGTGCCTGGCCTTGTATCCTTATAGGCAATGGAGGCACTAATAATAGAAGTGAGATGATCAAGTTTATAAATATTTTTTGTAGATGAAAACCAAAAAAATAGATTGTTCCACTGTAATTACAAATGGTATTAATGACGTAAATTATGTGAACTCTCTCCCTCCACTTTCTGTCTCAATCTCCACATGGTTTTAGTTAAATTTATTTGGGTGACATTGGTTAATAAAATTATATCGGTTTCAAGTGTACAGTTTAATAATATATCATATGTATACTGCAGCTGTGATCACTCAGATGTAGATAATTTCTACCCTACCTCACTCCTCGTCTACCCCAGCCCTTACCTGGGAAGATATAAAGGAGTATGATTGAATTAAAAGTAGAAAGGTCGAGCAAAACAGTTGATTCATTTGTAAAAATTTATTTAATATTGCTATAATTTTTTTAAATTTATTTTTGGAGACCTTTTTATCTGCATGACAAAATTGATCATTAGAGCTTCTGAGTTCCTATGTTTCCAAACTAGAAGAAAGTAAAAAAAAAAAAAGTGCATTCTTTCTTTTCTTTAATTTTAAATTCTCATGCTTTTATTCTATCTTTTCCTACCTCCTAAATATTATATACTCTATTATTTTTATTTTTAATAATTTTTAATATTATCAAATTAATGGTGATATGGTGAAGGTTTTATTTATAGAAAAGATAATCACAAAAGAAATATAAAAATAACATTTTATAGATAATGAAAAAAATAAAGTTTTACCTCTTTAGATTACTTAAATATGTCTTTAGACAAGCTACTTTGGTTCCATTAGTTGTATGTTATTTATTGAATTATTGCAAAAATAAGATATTTGGATTATAAAATGGAACATCATATGTAACAATTTCCCTACCATGAAAATTTTGAACTGTAAAAGTAATATAATCACTAAGGTAAAAACTGCTTGAAATCTTATAATATGAGAGTTTGTTTTATGATGAGCCTGAAAGAGATTAGTTACAGCTAAATATTTTGAATTATTTGATAGAGTTTTCGGTTCTTCTTACTTTAGAATTGATTCCCAAGTTTAGTGTGAGTGGAAAATCAGTTTGAAGAGAATATTTTTAAAAATCCTCTATAAGATCCAGTGAAGAAATATATTGCAAAATCAAATAGTAACAGCAATAACAAAGCAACATGGACAACAAAAATAAACAAAAATAAAATCTTAGGTATATCTGAATTAGTTTCTGGCTGAAGTCTAACTCTTATTTTTCAAGACAATATAATTTTCTTGCTGTAAATTATGAGTTAGGTGAAACTACTGCCTTCAGTGTCTTTTTGTAATTTATTTATTAAACAATGTGTTTTGGGGTTATACATAGGTGCCCTTATAGACCTAACAGGTGAGTAGAGGAACAGATAAGAAAATCATAAGCTAGAAATGAGATAAGAACCGAGAAATTTTCATTGAATATAACGACAAGGAGGTAACCTTGATTGGAGCTCCTTCTGTAAAGTACTAGTCATTGTGTGGTTTGAGGAAAAATAGATGGATAGATATTGGAGACTGTAGACATTTTTATCAAGTTTGGCTCTGAAGGTTGAAGAGGAGGAATGGTAGTTTACTGAGGGCTTACTGGAGGAGGGAAGACTTTTGCATTTCAAGACTAAAGAGAGTTAAGTTTGTCCAAACGCTAACCAGAGGGAATCAGAGGTTGAAAATACTGGAGAGACAGTCATAATATACAACGCTGTACCTATGTGTAGAAAGAAACAATTAAACTCACGAGCTAGTAAGGGTAGGGATTATATATCATTTTTGAAGTAGAGAACAGATTGAACATCTTTCAGGATTCTTTTTTCAGGTTAGACTGAGGCAAATGGTAGGACTTTCCTATTACATTCCTTGATTCTCTACCCAGATTTCTATAATGTAAAGGTGGGGAGGTAAAAGTAACTTAAAAAAGGACCATTTTGTCATGGACTCTACCACCCTTTTTTTCCCTTATAAAGGATATCCTGATTGGTCTTAAAATAATTACTTAAAAAAACAAAACAATAAACCAGAATTAAGTCAATAGGATTTTCTTAAGAACCTTTAAATATTTTAAATGATTTCAGTGAAATTAAAAAAAAAAAAGTGAGGTGATACCTTTGTAGACAAATAATATTTTGGAATATTAATCTATAATTTTCCTCTTGTATTCTATTTTCTAATTCCTTTTGTCCATTTAAAGAGGTATTTCTCTACTGTGGTCATCACATCAGGTATGGGTAGAATGGAAAGGAAAAAGCAAGTCTGTCTGGATTTTTTTCTGAAAGCTTAGATCTTTAGAAGAATTTGGAAAAATGATGGAGGAGTTTAAAAGAAGGAGATTCATGGATACAGACAAAACGGCTTAAACACATCATGTTGGAGATTGGTGTTTGTCCTCCAGACTAGAAAGATTCCTCCATGATTTAAAAATTTAGAAACTATGCTGAGGAGTAAATCTCTGAGTCTTGAAACGAGCAACAACTACACCCTGTATCCCACAACACTTTTGGTGAGGCTGCAAGACGTAGGGGTAGAATAGCTTGTTGGTGCCTCAGCAGGAGGTATCATGGGTAGCTTCAACAGAGTTTCCTGTGGCCCCTTAGCATGGCTCAGAAGCAACGGAGCCATGCAGCGAAGCAAGTGGTAGCTCAGCAAAAACTGTGATGACTGAAGTCGGAAGACAAGATGCCCATACTGCCTCAAATGCCTTGGTACTTAGCTATTTCAAAGCCACTAGAAAGAATTCTACTTGGCATGATCTTATTGTTTCAGAAGAAATATTTATTCTCACTTTGGTGAATTTTAAAGGACAAGAATGGCATGCTCCGTAGAGACATTAAAAAGTAAAAAATCAAAACCTTATAGGTGCCGCTCTCCCCCAAATTTTGTGTCTCTTTAGCCAATATATTCATACTACAGTTTTTGCTTTGGACTCACTTTTAATGTAGATTTATGATTCCTTGGCACAAAAAGTAACCCACACTCTAGACACATGACCAAATTTTTGGGTTCCTGCTGCTGAACAAATGAGTCATATAGCATCTTTATAAAGAATTTAAAAACTTAGAATGCCTGTATATAGTAACCTTCAATAAAAACGATCAGTTTTAAATTACCTTTTATTTCAGTTTTAAGGTAAAAGAACCCAGTGTATGTAAATGTTTTAAACTTCCTCATAATTCTCTCAGCAGTCATATGAGAAAAACAATGCTTGTAAGGTAAATACTTTTCTGAGGTAAAGTACCTAGTAGGCTGCAGAATTGGTTTTTGAATGCAGATCTCTCCACCCCCGGCCTTCCTCTGTCCTCCTTTACCTTTTGTTTCTACCATTCCACTAGTGTTTCTACCTTCTTTCCAGAGTAGTGGTATTTATTTTTGAAAAATATACGTAATTTATAGATTTAAGTTAGTATCTTTTGTGTCTAAAGTAGTAACTTTGTGCAGATATTCTAATGGTATTACTTTTTACAAAACAAATGTAGAACATCTTTTTGCATTTGCCTTCAAATTCAGTTTAAGAGACGTGAGAAAAAGAGTTTTACGTGTCTAGACGTATCATACAGGTCCAAAACTGACACTGGATTGGTCACTGATAATTACCATGAGGTTTGGTACTGGATTACTAATGGATAATTTTTAAAATTCTTAATGGATAAAAAATATAATGTCCATGTTGACTTTAGAAAAAAAAATATGTTGTGAACTCTTGAGGTAATTTTAAAAAAGGCTTATAGTGTGAGGTCATAGCCTTTTAGAACTGAAACAGATCTTTCCCCAACTTCCTTCTTAGCTCGAAGTTACTTTTAAGTGATATGACTGTGGTTTAAAGATAACATATAGATTATCACATTAGAAACACAAAGTTATTCAAGAAAATTTTCACCAAAAAGATTCATTTTCCATCTTTACACATTCTAAAGACATTTAATTCCAAGAGGAGATTTAATGTCTACAACTAGAGCTAATGGAACAGTGAAGATAGATTTCTACTTAATCCTCCTGAACCAAAGAAAGTTAATTTTCAAGGCTTCTATAACAATGAAAATTAAGAATTTTATAAAATCCAGGTGTATAAATGATATCTATATTATATCCTTAAATATTTATACTTTTTCTTAAGTGTGTTTTAATTTTGCTTTAAAATATAATTGAGAATTTAAATACTCTGGATTTTAACCATTATCCATTACTTCTGTTTTTATGATGCAGAAATACTGCATGTATTATGCTTCTTTATAGCTGAGTTAAATAAATATCTGTTTGTATCATCTAATTCTTCATAATGAACAGTCGCTTCTAAAACTTTGAGAATTGTTCATAATGGAAAATAGATTTTCTTGCAAGGGACTTTTTATTGAATTTCCATAAAAAATATCTCAATACTATACAGTTGTCCTATTTTATTAATTGGAACATAAATAGCATGTACTTTTATTTAGAGAAGCCAAAGTAATAATTCTTTAATGTTTGCTACAATATTTTTTATATCTGTAGTATTCTATGTAATATTAACAATGGTTCAAGAGATCACGACTGGTCTAAAACCAACATTTTTTAAAAGGGTGCTGAACAAGGGCTTTTCAACATGTTCAATTATGTTTTTTAAAATATATAATTGTTAAAACTAAAGATTTTTTGCCACATGTAAAAATGCATGTTGTTTTGGGAGCAATATTATTGATTTGCTGGGTCGAGCATGTTACAGCTCAAAATTTCTTGTGTTCTGCAAAACAGCCAAAAATTTATAAAAATGTGAATGTGATTGTCTTATAAAAATATAGATAAAATCAAATGTTTGGGCCATGAAAATTTTTATTAAAATTTGAAATGAGATAAATATTTTGAAATATCTTTTTAATATTTATTATTTCCTGAAATTCAATATGTATATCTTAAAAGTTAATTTAAAAAGTGTCCTATTAAATAGTTTATCTAATTTACCTAATGAAGGAAATATTCTTCAATAAGCCCTTTATATAGCCCTTGAAATGCTATGTGGATTTTTAGCTTTTAATACCTTTTTAACCAAAACTTGCAAACTTTCTGAGGCAATGTTACTTAAAAAATATGTTGACTATTATGTTTTTGAATAGATTGTAGCTTTCTGGAGTCAGAAAATGTGTCCTGTTTATCCTAATGTCCTTCGTACCTAGCACAATTTTCAGGACTTGACCTATTTATTCAGTCTATTGAATTAATAGATAAATGATAAGCTTTTGTTTCTAAAGCATCTTTACATCTTTAATATATTGGGTTTTTAGTGTCCAATGGAAGTATATCTTTCGGTGTCCTAATACAGCTCCAATTATTAAAAAATACATTCACAAATAAGAGATTAATAAACACAGCATTTACTGACTACCTGTATGAAACTGTAATACAAATTACAATATCTAAGAATTTTGTCTACTTGAGGAGCTATCGAATAATGGCATTGTTTGTAAAGATAAATTGGGTTAATTATGAAACCCTTGAAACTGGGGCATGAAATTTCAGCTTAGTGAGGAAGGCAATCAAATCTATTTTAGATCTTTATCAAGGGTTTAAGTATGAGAAACTCAGGATTTAGAATAAACGGGCCTTAAAAGAATGATAAGGCTGAGGACAGTGAGATCGGCTGAGAGACTATTGTTGTAATTCAGGTTTAAGCTATATGATAGAAATGTGAATAGAAAGAGATGTAACGAAGATATTTAGCAGAAAGTGTTGATAAGGGATATAGGCCAAGGAGAAGTTGAATTAAAAACTTCAAGTTGGTCTGACTGACAAAATACCTTGAACAATGAAGGCATGAGGGAGAAAGGACTGGAAAATTTGATGACTGGCTTTAGGTTAATTAAATTTGAAATGACAGTAGGGAACCAAAACATCCATATGGAAATAGATATACAGCAAGCTACTTAGAAATGTGAATGACAATGCAGAGCTAAATATGTATTTTTGAGTATAACCAGCAAAGAAGGACTATTTGAAGTTATGCTAAGGGAGTATGCTGTGGGATTATGTAAAAACAGAAAAACAGAGTCACATTGAATCCTATATATTGAAAATGAGAATAGGAAAAGGACCAACCTAAGAATAAATAAGGGAAAGTCAAAAAAGAAAGAAAAAAACAGATTAAATTGGGAGATGCAGAGGGCAGAGAGAGTTTCAAGGAGGAGATATAGCTGCGGTGTGCAGAAATCTATTCCTACTAGCTCAGGAGAGAAGATTGTTAAATTTTCAGGAAGTTTACAAGTCAATTTTTAAATACAACTGTTAAAAAGTTTAAGTTATATGAAATCCAGGTATGCAAAATATGTTAAAAACAAAGTTAACAAATATAACATAATACTTTCCAGTAATTTTACTACATTGTGCTGTTAGCCATACTGTTTAGGTTATTTAAATGTATTATATCTGTATATGGGAATATTATATCATGGTGTTCTATTCAATTGTCCATCTCTTCCCAGCTGAACGTGCAGTGATACCATGTTGAAATCAGCAATGTGGGAATATTTATACCATGAAAATGGCAAATGAAAAAATTCAGGACCAGTTTATTGTTCTGTTAATTATCTAGGCAAAGGATTGTCAAACTATATTCTTTGGGCCAAATTCAGTCTATTGTTTGCTTTTGTACATAGTTGCATTTGTACATAATTAGACTACTAGACATAGTTCAAGTTTTATTAGAAAACATACACACCCATTTGTTTATATACTGTCTATGGTTGCTGTTGCATTACAATAGCAAAGAGGAGTAATTATAACAGACACTATATAGACTATGTAGTCTAAAATATGTACTATCAGACCTTTTAAACAGAAAGTTTTCTTACTCCTATTTGCACATAAGAAAGTGATAGAGAACGTATAAATGCTGCAGATTAAACTTAAAAATGTGTATACAGGTGATACATTGTGAAGACCTCAAGAATTTGAGAAAATATTCTATCAGTATTTGAAAACTACTATCTGACTTAGCAAAAAAGTTACCCACATCATTGACAAGTGTGTGAAGTTTTGACATATGTCCCTATTTTGACATTTTTACTTTACTAAAAAAAAAAAACATAAACAAAAATGCCAACCAATATCTACATTAGAATTACACTCATTTGTCAGTTTCAAATATGGATTGACTGTGGATATGAGTTCAGCAAAAATCAACAAAAGCATTCAATTGGCTATACAAAATTTTCAATTAAGAATATTATATATTATGTTATTATTTATAAATTGTATGCTATTCAATTTTATGTCAGTAAAATTTACAATAAACTCATGTACATGTACATATGCATTACTTTTCCTTCAGAAAGCAATTTGTTAAACATTTACCAGCACAACACTCTATAGCTGTTTTAGAGCAATGGAGTCTTAGAAGAAAATAAAAACAGAAAAGACTGTTACATTTAATAAGTATTAGTATATTTGTCATTCAGAAAATTGAATTGGTTAAAAAAATTCTTAGAGCAATTAACCACATATTTTATTTCTTTTGTCTTTTACTTGTTGAACAAACACTTAATTGATTACCTGCTCTGTACAAAGCATTGTGTTAAGTGATGGATATATTTTGAAGAATTATGTAAAGACAACTTGTTTTGTAGATTTTATAATCTGATGTAGAATGCAGGTGATAAAGGAATAAATACATTAACAAATCTATAATTTACAAAATTACATGAACAGACTATAGAGTTAGAAATAATTAAAATGAGATGGAATTGACCTTCTTGAGTAGGGCATCCAGAAAGTTCTCTTTGCTATTTCAGCTGAGGCAGAGCTTGGGCTGGGAGATTGTGCCTGGCAAAGGGAAACGCCTGTACAAATATCCTGAGGACTTGACTTTTTAAAAAAATTTACTCCCTTGCAATAAAAATGTAATCACTTTGAATAACTTCATTAATTATAAAAGAAACGAAAATTTAAATAATATTACTCGGGATATATGCAGTTACTTTTCTCTGAACCTCAAAGTTAATCATGTGTGGAAGTTAATTTCCCAAGTTTCCTTTTAAAGCTAGTGTGGAATTCTCTTTGTGTTTACATACGACCTTCATTAAGGCTAAGAATTTCTTCATTTAGATTTTGGCTTTATTTGATGTTAATATGTTATGTCAGGTCGTTTCCCAATACTTCATGTCAAAGGAGAATAATTTTTTTTTTTACTTTATTTATGTGTTCCTGAATCTCTAAACCACACTTAGGCTCAGATGGGGAAGCATTCACACTGTTATCCAATTTTAATTTTTTCTTAATTCATCAGACCTCAGAACTAGTATATGTTCTTTAGTTTCAAGAAAACACTATGTTATGTTTAGTGTTACTATGGAAATTCACCTTGTGAGACAAGATTAATTGCAATTTCTTGTCTATTTTTATTCTTTCTGCTAATTTTTTAAACAAAAGGCTAACTCAGTTATAAAGTCTTCAAGTGATAAAGATTTAAGCTAATATATGTGAATATTTTGAAGTATTGACTAAAGTATCCTCCTTACCATCACTTCCTCCCTCTCTGTCTGACCTCATTCTCTCATATTTAAACTTTTTTGATTTCTTTTTCTTGGGCCTTTGAGACCCTTTATTCTAGTGCAGGCATTTAGGAATTAGTCATTTGATGTTATCATTGGAGGACTGGGGGAAAAAAAAAAAGACAGCAAATCCTTGGCTTTTAAATGCAAAAGCTTTACTTCCTATGCAAGAATGAAGTATTTAAGAAGAATATTTGTTTTCCAGTCCTTAATTTCCTCCATTTCTGCCAAGAAGAGCTCCTGTGAGCTGTAGAGTAGAGCAGAATAAGAGAGGAAGAAAGATAGCTGTGCCCATACTTTACTTCTATTCCCTACTTGGGGTTATTTCAAAACAGGGGGAGGAAGTATTGATAAAATCCTCAAGATAAGTTTGGATATCTAAAAATGGAGGGATTAGGGAGAGCAGAGTTTGCCACCCCAAAATATGCCTTTTGAGATATTGACTACTTTAAGCTGGTTGTTTTTACGAAACAGGACTCTGGAAAAACATTTGACCTTCCCCCTAATTGCATAAAAAGGATTAAGATAGAGGATCTGTGTCAGGAAGAGAGATATTATTATAAATAACTATAGTTTAATATGAACTATTATGTGACAGACAGGGAGGAATCTAGCAAGTTCTATTTGTTTCAAGTCTTCTTTGTGTCCCATATCTCTCCCCTCCCCTTTTCCTTAGCTACTGAATGATGGCATATAAGCCTCAACTATCCAACGTGTCCTTGGGTCTCATATTCTTATGACACCCCCACATGTACATACGTATTAAATTTGGTCGCTGTTTCCTGTTAATCTGTCTCATGTTAATTTATTAGCCTAGTCAGAAGAATTTAGAAAGGTGGAAGGAAAATTATTTTTTCCACCTCTACAGGAGACTAGTTCTGGGACGTCAGCAGGCTTTACTTTTGAAGATATTTCCAGTATTTACAAGAGAGTGAGTCCTGATGACTTTTTGTGGTATCCAGATAATAAAGTTTTGATAAAAATTTAAGGTTTTTGTGACTCCAGAGAAGCATGAAAGAATAGCTAAACTTTTCCACTGCCTTTAAAGAGGGTGCAAAATTGGCTGAATGGGAGAACCAGAGATCTAAAGCAACTTCTCAGTCTTGGTTGCTTAATGTCACTGCAGACCATGGAGTATGGCTCTCAGAGATTGGCAGCAAGAATGAATGCAGGGACAGAGATGAGGAGAGGCAGAGGCTAGCTCAGCAGATCACAATGTAGTACTGAAAAAGCAAAAAAAAAAAAAAAAAAGAAAAAAGAAAAAAAAGAAAATCTGTAGGCAATATTAAAAAAAAAAAACCTGATATAACTGTAACTAGAGTCCAGGAGAGAGGAATGAGAATGGACTACAGAAAATATTTAAAGAAAAAAATGTCTGAAAATTTCTCTAGTTTGATGAAAGATACACTACTATAGATTCAGGAAGTTAAGCAAACACAGATCAAAGTGATTATAAATCAAACTACATCTGATCACATTACTATTAAAGTTCTAAAAACCAAAGGCAAAAAGAATATCTTGAAAATATCAGGAGAAAAATGAGCCATTACCCACAAGGGAATAATAATCCATAAAATCACAGACATCTAATCAGAAACCATAGACACCACAAGATGATGGAACAATGTCTAAAGTGTTAACATAGGTGTGGTAACTACAGATCACTAAGCAAGTAGACAGAGTAGAGGAACCAAGAAATTCAGTAAAGTGATAAGAGAGAAAAACTGAGTAAGAAGTGTACTGAAAAATGTATTGAGAAAGAGTTACTGTTCAACTGTCGAATGCTGCTAGTAAGAAAGGGCATAGAACTGAACATTGGCTCAGACAACAAGAACATCTAATATTCTTGATAGAAACAGTTTTGGTAGAATGGTGGTTTAAAGCTTGATTGGTGTGAGTTTAAGAGAGAATGAGAGAAAAGGAATAGGAAATTATAAGTAAATGCAACCCTTTCAAAAAGTTTTTCTGCATAGGGAGGAAAGAAAAAAGTAGTAGTTACTGTGGAGAGTGAAATCGAAAGAAGGTATTGTTCTGTTAACATGCTAGTTAGCATAAGCCAATAAAAAGCAAAACAAAAGTAACAATTTGGCTTAAAAAAAAGAGATTGTTCAGTGTTCTCAGGTCTATAGAAGAAAAAAGAAAGCTGGCTGAATTAGAATAAAAAATCATACACATGAATATGTGACTTGAATTCTCTGTTCTCCAGACTTTACATTTTACAGTTTGGTCATTTGTCAATGCAACATATTTGAAAAGTAATTTCACTAAAATTATGTAAAATTCTATGTGATTTTATAGAGTGGTAACTTTAATTTCTTCCTTTTTGTTTTTCATTTATGGGTGGTCCCTAAATTATAACAGTGCTTATTTCAAAAATTGGTTTTTAAGTTATTTTAAAACTCCAAATGCATTTTTCTACTAATATTGATGTTATAGGAGGTATATGTTTAACCTAGCTAATCCAAAAAATCCTATAAAGTAGCTAAATTATATTACTAATTACCTGGGAAGTTTCAGCTATTCAGACTTTTATTTCTATGGAAGAAAATATATTCTAATTTCCAACCCAAGATTCTGGAACACATCTTCCATTATGAAGTGGGCTTGAAAGCAGGAGTGAAAGCACAGCCTCCTATTCACACTCCTCACCCTCATCTTCCAGCAGTGAGGGTAGGACATCGAGGTTCTCATGGCATCAAAGATTTAAGCAATGGGATAATGGAGATCCTGGACATTTATTTCCTCACCATTGAAAATTAAATGAAGAACCAGGGGTCACTATAGCCATAGTGATGAGAAAAAGGTTTCAGCAGCTAGAGTGTTGGTGAGTTCTTGGTTTCATGTCTGCTTATATATATAAGGGCATGTTAAAGTCTTTCTGTGCTGTTTAAGATTATGAGTGTGTATGTGTATGTACACACATGTGTGTGCTATTATTTTGGTATATACTGAAGTCTTGTTGACCTGAAAACCCAACATTTAAAAAATGTCAGTGAATAAACTTTTGCTCTGGTCTTTGATTTTATGATTAAGAGATAAGTGTCCATTACTAAACTAAAAACAGATTTTTTTTAACATAGTGTGTACAGGAAAACTCCACTTCCTATGCATTCTGCATCTACAGTATTGTGCAATGATAATAACGTATATGTTTAATGATGATGCTGAGGGCGGGGAAAAAATCTGAAGAGAATTCTGAATCATCCATAGTTAAATTATTTTCAGCCTAGATTCAGTACTTTTTGTAAATCTTTAAACATTGATAAACCATATAATTCTTGGGTAAAAGGAATGTTAATCTGAATACCTCCCAGTTATGGGGATGAGAATTTATGGGTTTTTTTTTTTTTTTTTTTTTTCCCCTACACCTACAGCACCGGTCTTCCTAGGTGATCTCCCATCCAAGTACTAACCAGGCCAGACCCTGCTTAGCTTCCGAGATCAGATGGGATCGGGCGTGTTCAGGGTAGCATGGCCGTAGTATGGTTGTTTTCTTAAGTGGAGAGACACTTTATTTAGACCTATTCAAGTCATTTTTAAAAAAATTTCTTTTTGATCTTTTGGGTCATCATTATAATTGTCTCCATTCACTATTTTCTACCTATCTTGAATTGTAAAGCTGATATTTTTAGATATACTTTGGACTTAAAGAATTAGAGGTGCATTCACCAATATGTTAGGACATTGTAATGTATGTGTGTGTGTATACACATTCATATATATATATATTTATCTCAAGTGCACTGTGGAAACACTTGAGATCAAAAGATTTAGAGTCACTGTAATTACAATTCACTAAGAGTAAGAATTACAGCTAGGTAATTTTCTTTTGTCTCAAAAGAAATGGGTATACAGATGTATATTCTGAATATTTCCAGAATCTTAATTGCCTGCCATGAAGTAATATTTAGGAGCATGATCAAATAGGTTATGACAAATCTACAGAGAGGAAATCTCTAAGAGGGAATGTTCTTGTTAACACTGCTTCTGAGACCGAATTCAAGCTTTATAGTATTCACTATTTTTTAAAAAGTTGCATGTGGTTTTTGTCTATTAGAAACTAACTAAGATTCACAAAAGGTATATTTTATGCTGATTTACTGGCATTGTTTCTCACATATCAATTGCTATTTCAATTCTTACTTTTCAAAAACTGCACATTCTTAAATACCAAGATCTCTTCTTTATAATCTTGTTCTTCTAAGATATCGCTGGCACTTTGACGGGGAGCTATTTGTTCATTCGTGATCTGTGGGACTTTATTAATCTCTTATAACCTTAAGTGCCAATCACCAAGCTGGATATAATTACATTTTGGTTATTTCCTTGAGCTTTGAACGCTAATACACAGCCTCAAGTATTTAAATAACTACTTGAACCTTCTTAATTGATACAAACTGTCTGTAATAATTCCACTTTGTCTAGTATGCCACCTGAACAGCTTTACCTTAGGTTTATGTACTTACTTGATAGTGTTCAACGGTACATGATATTTATATAAGCCTTTGTCTTATTGAACAGTATATGAGATAATCTGGTTATATTTTAGAGCTATATACCAACTTTATAAGCTAATATATTAGAGTCAATGTTTTTATGCTAGATGAGCAAATTTAATATTTTGTATCAAATTTTGTTAGTCTTTTATAAATGTATTAAAATTTGTACAGCCAAATGATTGTTCCTATTTTTGCACATTGCAAAATTATACGGACATGTATATACTTTTCCATTAAAGTTACAGTACCCATGTTAAATTTATGAAAACTATACCAAATGATTTAATATTTAATTATAAAAAACTATTATTTGAAGACATTTAAATTTTAATTGAAGGATTTATTGATTTTCTACATTAAAAATAATCAAGATGTATTTGGAAGAATAATTGGGTTCATAGCTTATTTTCCTTTAAAAAAATCACATCACAAAATGTACATTAGATATTGACCTGAATCAGTATATGATGTAAATTGTTGTAACAGAAGTTGTGGAAGTAAAAATTATAAATAAAAAAAAAAACACTTTTTGGAATTTCTCATTGAGAATTAATTTTAGCATCCCAGATTTGAGTTAGCTGGATATTTCTGAATTTGAATCCTTGTTCTGCAATGTGCTTGCCATGTGATATAAGACGAGTTATACAACCTTTATGAACAGTGGTTTCTTCAACTTTAAGACAGGGAAATAATTATAAAGACTAGAATAATTATGTCAAATATTCAACATCTCTTAATATTTCATGGACACTCAATAAATGATACCTTATGAGTATTATTTCCACAAAAGAAATGGCTTATTATTTTTTAGTTGCACTTTGATTATAATCAGTAATTATGACCCAGATTTGGCTTTAGATGATCTTGAATTACCTTCAAAAGCAAAAAAGTTCCCCAGCATATTAACATCTGACACTACTAATGTTATTCATAAGAACAGGGGTCCCCAGCTCCTGGGGATGTAGACTGGTACTGGTCCATGCCTGTTAGGAACTGGGCCACATACAGCAGGAGGTGAGCAATAGGCAAGTGAGCATGAAGCTTCATCTGTATTTGCAGCACCCCCCCAGTGCTAGCATCACCACCTGAGCTCCACTTCAGATCATCAGGCATTAGGTTCTCATAGGAGAACCGGTCCCTGGGCCAAAAATGTTGGGGACCACTACATAAGAATATTTCAGAGAATATAAATGCAATTCACTTTTCCGAAAAGGAATTCTTTGAGTACTATTTGTTTGAATGTATATATTTTGGTATATTTGAAAATGATGGTGATGCTCTATAATTTCTTACATATTAACATATTTTTATTCATTGTATTCTCTTTCTTAATAAATAGGATTATATAAAATCATGTAAGTCATTAATTAGGTATTGTTAAATCTAAGTTATCGAACTTAGTTTTTAGATTGCTTGCCTATATGCTGGCATAAATATGTTATTTTTGTGTTTTGTTTGATAGTTTTTATTTGAAAAGATGTGATGTGTGTATGAGTGAGTGTGTGTATTTTTTCTTTTATTTTTATCAGCAACTGATATGCTATAGTAAACAATCTTTGAAACAACTTTTTGCTACAATATTATGTAGGTAAATAATTGGAGAGTTCTACATGATCACTAAGCCACACTTTAATATTGAGGAGCATATATATACTCAGAACTTTTTTATTAAAGAGGAAGCAGAGTCATTCACCTTACCTCATGGTCAGGCAAAAAAATGGGGGAGGGGAGGAGGAGGTGAAAACCAAAGTTTAAAAAACTCTCAAAACTGCATATAAATGACCCTGTTACATTTATTTGTTCTTGGAAACAGGTTGATAACTCATTAGGTTGATAATTTTGATGTTTATCATCCCCAGTTCCAGGAACTAGTGGGTATGTCATAGTCATTTATGAAGAATTTTCTTTTTTTATGGGTAGCCCCTAGCTACATGGAGCTATGAGCACTTAAAGTTTGGCTTGTGTGACTGAAAAATGGAATTTTAAATTTTATTTACTGTTAATTTATTTATATTTATATTTAAGTAGCCACATGTGGCTAGGGGATACCTTTTCAGATAGCATAGTTTTCAATTTATGAGCAATTTTTATATATGGTTACATTTATGCCTTGGCTTGCTGCTGACAATGCCCAGGGTACAAGTGCCTTGCGTGGCATATCCTCAAACCAATCTCCTCATCTCATAGACATGGCCCATGCAGAAGACTGATTACAAAGCAACATAATGGCAGAGATGAGAGTCAGATCTCCAGGTATCATTTCCTAGTCTCAGAATCCCTCACAGAACTTATTTTCTGATTTCCTTATGACAAGTGCTAAACTTGGCAGATGATGATAATGATATTCAACAACCACAAGAATTAAACTCTATATCCCTCTGCAGCGTGCTGATAAGAAATGAGAAAAAGGAGACAGAAAAAAGGGAACATGCTTATAACTAGTTTTTGTACCTTATCTGTCCAGTGAGTCTGTTGATATAAATGGCCATACACTCAATAAGCATTGTCACTGGGCTTGGTTACAAATTATGTGTTATGTGAGAGTCACTAATTTAAGCAACATAATCCCACTTGATAAAATATGACATTGATACATAAATCCAATAGGGCAACTTTACAGAATCATTTTCTAATAAAATATAGACGATTTTAATAATAGTAATTTCACATTACAATAAAGTACACAGGGTCAGTGATTTGGGGACCATAGGGCCATTGCACATTAATTGCTAAACAAATTCCAAAAGCTATCTAGAGACTGAGATAAAAAACTATGTTTTCTTTTCAGTTATATATTAGCTGTTTGATATTTTGTTCTTTTGTTAGAACAGAATATCAAACAACTAACATATAAGGAGCAAATAAGAGCAATGTGTCCTCCATAATTACCATAACTATGATAGAACACAGAAGAAATTGCCACGTAGCTGCTTTAATTTTCCCAGTCTAGATTTCACAATGTATCTTTCACAATGGTTAAATAGTTTTCCCTATTATTAAGATTTATTTATAGGAAGGCACATAATAAGAAATACATATTCCTGGCATTTCAATAATTATAATTTTGGCAATGTTTTGCAGGATTATACTTTTAACTTTTCATGATTTTTAATTCCAAGCACTAGAGAATTTGTAGTAGAATTTTAATAGGTACAAATATTATTTCTGCTAGAAATTATAAGTAGGCTCAAGTTCTATTTAAAAGGTACTTTTACGATTAAGAGTAAGCTGTTAACTATCTCTAGGGGGCTCATCTTATGTTAAAAGCTGTTTATAGTATTCTGGCAATATATATGAAATAATTCCTGTCACCAACAAAACTTTGTTTATGGAAAGGGTGGTGCTTTGAGCTTTAAATGTTTATATATTTTGAACTTGACATGAAAGCATATGCTTTTTATTTCCTTGAGACATTGTTTTAAAATCTCTGTTTAAATTGTTCTTCTCTGAGCTTTAGTAATAATTATAGGTTCATATTAACCAGCTCATCAAATCTTGGGCAGAAAACAACAGAAATAATAGCAAGAGAGATTCTGAGTTTAGAATAACTGAACCTCCAAACCGAGTTCAAAGTTAATCACATTTGTTTTGGGTCTATATGATCCATATTGGAGATCTACATGGATTTGATATACTAATTTCTTTTTTGATAGCAAACTTCTTTTTTATATTTGTAGGTAAGCTATGAATATAAAACTGACACTCATTTAAACTTGCTTTCTCCAATTTCATTGGAAAGATCTCTGTTTAGAACTACAAGAAATAAGGTCGAGCAAACACATTTCTCATAATAAATTAATAATAAAGAGAGGGCTATCATTACTACATTGTAAATTATACAGTAAGTCTTAGGTGATTTATTTAGTACCTTAAACACCTAGGAAACTTCACTAGTTGGCAGCAATTGGAAATGTATATTAATTGCATGCTCCATCCCACATCTGAAATAAAAGGAGAAAGTCGGGAATAGACTAATTCTAGTTTCCTTTTGAATATCACATTTTAATTTCTTTTATGTTTCTTTAATCTTTCAGCAGTGCTTAAGGATTTGAAAGATGTTGATTAAAGCATTTCCTCTGATTAATTATATTTTGGCTTTCAACTTTTATTTCATTTTAAAATGAAGTGCATACACATTGTCTGGATTATAGGAGCATCTGCTCTTCCCAGTCTCTGCAAATATTTATATAAATTTTACTGCCACCCTGTTCTCTCCAAGTTCTCATCGCTTAGCTAATCCTGACTGAATCTCCTCATTAAGTCATCTTCAGGATATGGCAACATAAATAAAACAGACTAACAACCTACATTTCAGGAATATTTGTGTGCCTGGCTTGCCATTTAACTTATGTTATTAAATTCTCAGAATCATTCTGAATCACAGAGGTTCCTTTACCTCTCCTTTCTTTATTTATGCATCTGATTATTATTAATCTTAAAAACTATTTTGGATACACTGGCTAGGCCCTTATCAAGAGGATATACTACTTATCAAGCAAGGTCTGTGAAGTTAATACAAATAAAAATTGAGAATTTAGTAGGATGCTTAATGTTAATACATGAATGTTGAATACCTCATGTAGTTGTTTTCCCATTAACTATCCTTGGTATTTGTTCCTTCCTTTTTTATTTATCTATGGGCTAAGAAAATATATAAAGATAATACCTCCCCACAGGGATTGTATGCTAATACTTTCTATACAGATTGTCTTTCACCTGGGTTTTCTTAACTAATTATGTCTATCATTGGGTACCACTTTTATCTGGGGTCTTAGCTTTATTTCTTGCTTTGATACAGAATGAGAGACATCTATTTGACTCCATTTTACAAATTGTCCTTCAACCATGTAGTTTCTGTAGACAGAATTATTTTTTTTAATAGTAAATTTCTAAGACTGAGAATTTCTGTTCTTGCAGCTTTATGTAATTATGTTCAAAGGAGTTTGAATTAAAATGGAACAGATGTGTCCATCTTTAATTATGGTGTAACAAATTGTGTTACTCTAAAGCTTTATTAAGTGAAACGCTCATCTTTATGTAATAATCGGTCAGACAGTTTCAAAATGATATCGTTGAGCACAGTGTATTGCCTATTCCACTTAGACTTCAAAAGCACTGTTAAAAATCAGAGGCTATGCACGTAGAGCCAGAAGAAACTATGGAAATATACATTTTTTTAAAATTTCAAGTTAAGTGAAAACAATCATTAGAAACATATGATGGATCTTAATGTCATCTAAATTAGTCAAAAAGGTAACATTTGACTTGACAGATATATCTAAGGGGTAATGGGAATATTCAACTCTCTGTATTGAAAAATACCATTGTAGGGGTTCCTGAAAACCATTTTGTATTCCTTTGTGCAAGCACTCTCTTATAAATAAGTGGCCAAGAAGGTGTTTTTGTTTGTTTGTTTGTTTTTACCACTTTTAAGTCAATATAACAAGGTCTTTTTAAAGGAATTACTAGCAGCTAGAGAACTAAAACTTAGCAAGAATAATACAGATAGGAATAAATCCTGTGACATGAGTCCCATTCCAATGTTTTTATTTCTGTTATTAGTACTACAATCCTTTTATGCTCGGAACATTTTCAGCTCCCTATATTTTATCCATTCCCATAACCCAATTTGTCACCAATTATTATTTTTACTCCTGCTTTTTTTTTCTTGACATATTCTCTTGGCTCTATTATCAGCACCACCCTAATCCCTGGCTACATTACCCCATACCCAGGTTATTGCAACAGTTTTTTAATGAGTTTTCTTGACCTTTATCTTTTCTTTCCATTCTCTTCATTACCAATATAATGTAAAAATAAGGATTCTACTATGAGGTATCATTTCTGAAATACTGTAATAGATTCCAATTGCCTATTATATCTAGATACTTTTAGGTTTGGTATTTGAGATCATCCATAATCTCTAAACACTTTCTTCTCACTACTCCTCAATAAAGCAAGTGATATGATCTTTCTTTCCTAAAGACTTCGCTTTTAGTAACTAAGCATAGCTTCCTTAAGGCAGGATTGTTTACTGTATCCCAATACGCATGTCTTTATCTTCACCTCCACGCACTTTTTCCAGCCTAAGATAACCTCAGAGCTTTTTCATTAATAACTTGCCCTTTCTCGGAACCCTCGTGCACTGTTGATAGGATTGCAAATTGGTACAGCCACTATGAAAAACAATTTGGAATTTCCTCAAAAAATTAAAAATAGAACTATCTTACGACTCAGCAATTCCACTTCTGGGTTTTTATCCAAAGAAAACCAAAACACTAATTTGAAAAGACATATGCACCCTTATGTTCACTGAAGCGCTATTTACAATAGCCAAGATATGGATACAACCAAAATGCCTATATAGATGATTGGATATAGAAGTGGTACATATATACAATGGAATATTATTCAGCTATAATAAAAAAAATAAAGTTTTATCATTTGCAACAATATAGATAGACCTAAGACAGTATTATGCTAAGTGAAATGTCAGAGAAAGAGATACCATATGATTTTACTTATATGTGGAATCTAAAAAAGAACAAAAATGAAAACAGACTCATAGATATGGAGAATAAACTGGTGATTGACAGATGGGAGGGATATTTGGGGGCTTGGATGAAAAAGGTAAAAGAATTAAAAAGTACAAATTGATAGTTACAAAATAGTCATGATGATGTAAAATACAGCATAGGGAATATAGACAAAATTTTGTAATAACTATGTACAGTGCCAGGTGGGTACTAGAGTAATCGAGAGGATCACTTCGTAAATTATATAAATGTCTAACTGCTATGCTGTACACACCTGAAACTAATATAAAATAATATTAAATGTCAACTCTAATTGAAAAATTAAAATAAAAATAAAAATAAAGGAAAATAAAAACTTTCCCTTTCTTGAAAGGCCAGATTCTCCATGATACCTTTTTCTTTATCACCTTTTTCTTGTCTCTGATTTATCAATTCAGTTTTGATTCACACCCTAATTGTTTACCAAACTAGTTTTGAGTCCTTATAAAGATTTTAATCTACTTGTGAAGTAAAATCTTTTTCACAGATTGACTTAACTATAAGTATAAATTGGTCAATCAATTGACATACTTTTAAAAAGGAATTTATAGCTAAGACTGTATTTGTGTGTATTAAGATGAGCAAAGGGCAGAAAGATGAGATGGGCAGAAAACATTTTGGAAATAAATATTTTATTGTAACGTCTGTAAAATTGTTGCTCTTAAGAGAACAAATACACTGAATTCAAAGATGAGAAAAAAATAGAGTAAACTTTACAGAGCTGTAGTGAACACCAGATGTTGAAAGAGAATCTTACCAGACTAGCCCTTTTCAGTTATCTCTAAAAGAAGATTACAAGAAAGAACCAAAATAAACTTAAAGAAACCATAGAAGACATTAAGTGAGAATGCAAAGCTGTAAATTTCAAAGCAGAGGACATGCCCAGGGAGCCATTGTCAATACGTCCCTTCACTATCCAGGGCTGCTGCTCTGGGTCCTTCTGCTTTCATAGGGATCTGATGATCCCTTTCTTTTGCTTTTTCCCAGTAGGCATGCACACTCACATTTTCAGGATCCAAGCTTGATTTTCTGGGTCAATCAGGAAAGCAGGTTAGCTGATATAGTTTGATACTTTCTCCTTTTAATCTTTAACACAGAACACTGGATTCTCATCTAAGGTCTACAGACACCTTTAACTCTGATTTGTTAGAAATAAGACAAGAGCTACAACTGAGTTACTTATCTAATGTTAAAAAATGAAGAAATTGTTGATCATAGGGTTCATTTGTTTGCTAATTATATTTTTATGACTTGAACATATATAACAATATAGTATTTTTCTGATCCTTTAATAGCCATTTTAAAGAAACATAGATCTCATTGATATTAAAAAGAGTAGAGTAGAAATTGAAATTAAAACTAATATACCAGAATGGGATGTTACAAATAAATGACGTCTTATTAGACAAATACATCTGTTCTTGTAGATCGAAAAATAATGAAGTACAAAATGGGCATGGCTTCAAAGAAGATGTTAATATCTTGTCTTTTGTTTTCCTAATCTTAAAATTATTACAATGTTTGTGTAGAAAATTTAAACGGAAAGAAAAACAAAAAACAAAAAAGTTACCCATAATCTCATTCTACCATCTATTGATAACCATGGTTAATATGTTGGCGAGGGTCTCACCAAGAGATAGCTTTGTATAGAGACATTTTTCCATTGTAAAAATAATATGACATTTTATACTGTTTAATAAAAAGTTTTTCACTAAACAATATATAATCATTTCTCATATCAAATAATATTCAAATAATATTTTAATGTACTAAAACTTTTATGCCAAATATAAAGCAACACTAAATGTATAATAGCTCCCATTTCCTTATTAGAAAGTCAATTTATTTAGTTATACAGACATTTAAAAATCACATATTTTAACAAATAATAATTTTTTTTAAATGATAATAAAAAAACTGACATTTCAGGAAATGTCATTAAATTTTCATTATTAGAGTTATTCTTTTGAGTCTTCAGCTTTTCAGAGCCCATCTGTACTTTTGTATCTGTTTATAGTGATGTTCATGGAAATTTTATCCCAAGATATAAGTATTCATTTACCTAACATTAAGACTTTTAGTATTTTTTCTAATTTCCGTATTATAATCATTTATCATATTGCTTTTAAAAGTAATCCTATTTACCACAATATCAACACTTGTAATTATGTGATCAGATTCAGAAATAACTATTAAATGTATGTTAATCCCATTAAAAAATATTTTAGTCTTATTAACTCTGTCTCTCTTTGTCTCTCTCTGTCTCTCTCTGTCTGTCTCTATCTGTCTGTCTGTCTGTTTGCCTCTCTCTCAATCATCAACTAAACATATATACACATAAAACTAACATTGATGAAGGCAATTTGAGGCTATTGTCTTTACCCAGTCCCTACAATGCTATTCAGGACAAAGAAATTGAGAAAGTAGCCTTTGAAAGAATTAATTTGAAGCTAACTCATTTTTTTTTGAGGATTCATTTTGGGGAAAATAAATTTACCTTATATTTGAGCATGTAGGTTATAAGAAAGAAGATCAATGGAAGGGTCGTGTGAAATATGTATTTGATTTTTTTGTTTAATTTTTAATAAAAGTTTTTTATACACCACAATCAGAACTTAAAAAAACAAAACAAAACATTGAATCTGAAAGTGATTTTATAGATGATCAAACCTAATCCTTTCATTTTGTAAATGAAGAATAAATAGGACCAAGAGGGTAAAAGATCCTCTTGAGTTACACATATACAGGGAGTCTTCAAATTAGGTAGATCTCCTTGGCAGACAGTTTATTGCTTTTGACTCAACGCCATACCAAAATATAGACTTTTGTATAAGACAAATTCATTTTAAACTTGTTTTACACATTTAGGGACACATGCAAACAACCAATTCTAATAAATTCTACCAGCCTAGTAAACTCTACTTCAAGATAATTTCCCCTCGAGTTTCTCTTAAGAAATCTTACACTTCTTGTTTTCTAAGACAGTGAGGATAATCTTCTCCACCCTTTCTCTTGAAAAATACTTCTGTTTACCATCTGAATGGACACTGCTTCCTCTCTCATACTTTCTTATTTAGGGATAATTATTTAGATGAACTAAGATTAAACATTTTTCTTCCCTAGTCTTTCAGCCCCATATATCTTTGGATTCTGGAAAAGAATTCATTCATTCATTCATTCATTCAACAAACTTACACTTATTAAATCACCTAGTACTTTGCACTGAAACTGTGCTAGGCAGAGGGGAAAGTGTAAAAAGATAAAATTTGTGATGTTCACTAGGGTTATTTTCAATATTCCAGTTCTTCTCTTTCTAGGTATTTGGTTTGATCAAATTGCATTTCTCTACCTCCTTGCAATGAGATATGACTGTTATTTGCTTGTCACAATTTAATTGTCTATGAATGACTCTACTGGTTCTCATTTCCCTGTCATATAAGCATATAGCAAGAGAGAACCTCTGCAAGTCTGGGTCCCTGAATGACCACAACAAACAGAGTTGTTCTCCTGCTCAATACTGGATAAGTAGAATGAGAGCATTAAATTACAGAGATTTTACAGGTTGTTCCTACAACTTAATTTAGTCCATCCTGATGAATAGAAAATCCTTGCTGTCAAGATCCACTTAATTTAGTAGAGTTAATAATAACATATTTCAACTACACTCCAATCAGATCTATTATAAAAATATGCTTCTATATGATGGAAGGTCTAAGGAAAGAATTTCATGAAGTTGATAAGAGAGAAAACTTAGGAGTCAGATAGCCCTGAGTCTAACTCTTAACTCCTCCCTTTATCTTTTAGCTGTATCTAAGCTATCAAACTTTCTAAGTCTCATTTTTCATGTTATGGAATTTGGGTAATAGGACTAGCTCATAGTGTGGTTGTGATAATCAGGTGAGTTTCTTGAAAAGTGCTTAATAAAAGTAGTAGTTATTATTATTATTATTATTTTTTTTCAAATTTGTATTTCTTATAGAATGGCAATACTGGTTCTACAAAGCTTCACAGAAGTGATGCTGAACAGAATCCCGAAAGTTGCTGAGTTCGAGAGTTGGTGAATTGTGAAAGAGGCATGTCAGGCAGAGGCATGGGTCAATACGTTAGCTGAGGAGATATACATAGAACATAGGTGAATGGTGAGAAGTAAAGCTGGAAAAGTAGACAAGGTCTGAGGGAAAAAGAACTACCTACCATGATTAGGAAGAAGTAATTACCCTAATGGAAGTGAAAATGTTAAATGCTTTAAGATCAAATCAATTTTTTTGGACAGATCATTAAAGCAGTAGAATGGGAGAGGGATTAGAAAAAACATGAGATTAGAAACAGAAAGATATGAAAGTCATGACTGAAGACTTCCAGGAAGAAATGTGAGAGCACAAGGTACTGATCATAAGTGAAACCATGGATATATGTGACTTCATAGAGAGGAATCTCTTGATGTCGGATTAGGAATAGAAGCCTAGCTATTGCTAACATTCAAAAGGCTACATGAAGCAAAGTTTCATTAGGGAGAAGGAGGACAGGGAAGAGAGAAAGCAAGAAACCAGGAACCTTGGCTGTCTCAGTTGCCAAAGTAGAGGAGAACGTGAGGAGCGGATGGTAAACACTGTGGAATATGGCAGAAATGCAAAGTAAGATACTGTCTTGAGTCTATGTCATGTGAGAATTAGGAGGTCTTCGTTGATTTATATTGAAAAATTTTGGTATATTGGTGTTGGTTAAGTCCAGATTGCAAGAAATAAATGAAGGAGGGTGATGATAATGGGGGTAGAGTAGATTGGGTGAGTGTAGCCTACAGTTTCAAGAAGTTTGGCTATAATAACGGAAAAGTGGGGACATAGAGTGAAGTGTTTTGTTTTGTTTTATTTCTTTCTAAATAGAGACTTGAATGTATGTATGTTTTGGAGTGTCTCTCTTAGACCCAGGAAAATAGTGGTCCTGCCTAGGGTCTATACTTTAATAGGACCCCCTCTGGCCTGTTGTCTACATCAGTTCTCTGAAGGCAAGGAAACTTCAGTCCAAAGGGATACACTCTACTAAAGAGAATGTTGGGCCCAAATATCTCTGATCAACTTCCAGAAGCTACATATATTTCTTCCCTAGTTTGTCCTCCTGAGATCATAAACTGTTAGGATATTCACCTCCAGGCTTGGTGGTGGCCATGGAATAGCTGTTGTTAAGGGGGAGAGTTGGGAACTCCAAGCAGTCTAGAAATTCTAAATTTAAGCCTAGTTTTTCAGGTCATTATAAAGCTGTAGTTGTCAAGGTAAGATGATAAAATATATCTATTTGTTTGTTAACTGGATTTATTTATTTTTTCAAAGTTTTGAGGTGTAGCTGACATACAATAAGTTGTACCATTAAAATTGTGCAATTTGATGTAGTGACATATGTATGGACCTATATATAGACACGTGACATATGTATAGACTCACTGTCATGGATGCATTATATCCAAAAGTTTTCCTGTGCCCTTTGTAATGCAATGAAATGTACCTTCCATGTGCTCCTTCCTGCCATGCCTCAGCCTCTTCTCAGTGTAACCATTTTTCTGCTTCTGTCACTCTGGATTAGTTTGTATTTTCTAAAGTTTTATACAAATGAAATCATATACCATGTATTATGTTTGCTTGGTTTTAGTCTGGCTATTTTCATTCAGCATAATCATTTTAAGATTCATTCATGTCGTTGCATTTTCATTAGTTCATTTCTTTTTATTGTTGAATAGCATTCCATTATATGGGTAAACTACAATTTGTTTAGCTATTAAACTTAGATGGCCATATTTTTTCAGTTTTTGCCTGTAAAAAAATAAAGCTGCTATGAAAATTCTTATACAAGCTTCTGTATATATGTTAAGTTTTGTTTTCCTCCTTGGCAAATACTAGCAAGAGAAGAGTTAGATCACATGGTACGTGTATGTTGTTGAACTTTTCAAGAAATTGAAACTGTTTTTTATGGTTGTATCCTTTGATGTTATGACCAGCAGAATATGAGAATTCCAATTTCTTCACATGCTCCACAACATTTGGTATAATCAGTCATTAATTTTAGGCATTATTATAGATGTGTAGTGATATCTTGTTATAGTTTTAATTGGCATTTCCATAGTGACTAATAATGTGAAAATTTTTTTATGCATTTATTTTCCATACATATATCTTCTTTGGTAAAGTGTCTGTTCAAATCTTTTGTTCATATTATAATGAGTTGTTTGTTTTCTCATTGAGTTTTGAGAGTTCTTTATATACTATGGCTATCTTTTATTAGATATATGCTATATAAATATTTTCATCCAGTCTGTGGCTTATCTTTTCATTTTCTTAATAGTATAATTTGAAGAGAAGGTTTTCATTTAAATGAAATCCATCTTATTTATTTATTTATTTTTTTACACATGCTGCTTTTAAAAAATTATTTTATCATCAGTTTCAAGTATACAGTACATTGGTTAGACATTTATATAGTTTATAAAACAATCCCCCTGATTGCTCTTTCTCTCCTCTGGTTCTACACCTAGCCATTACATTAATGCTAACTGCATTCCCTATACTGTGCTCCCCATCTCCATGACCATTTATCGACTACTAATTTGTACTTTAACCCTTCATCCCTTTCTCTCAGCCTCCAACCTCCTTTCCTGCTTACTGTCACCAGACTGTCCTCTATATTTTTGAGTCTTTGATTAGTTTGTTCTCTTTGCTCCTTAGATTCTGCATATAAGTGAAATCATATGGTATTTTTCTTTCTCTATCTGACTTACTTCACTCAGCATAATAACGTCTAGGTCCATCCATGTCATTGCATCAGATGTATCATAAGTGAGTATCTTCTCTCATTCAGTCGGTTGTCTTTTCGTTTTGTTGATGGCTTCTTTTGCTGTTCAAAAACTTTTTAGTTTGATGTAGTTCTAGTTTTTTATTTTTGTTTGTTTGTTTCCCTTGTCCAAGGAGATATATCTGAAAATAAATTATTAGTAACAATATCAGAGAGATTACTACCTATGTTTTAATGCCTATATGCTCACTTAATGTGACAAAAGAGGCAAGACTAGACAATGGGGTAAAGCCAGTCTCTTCAATAAATGGTGCTGGGAAAATTGGACATACACATGAAAAAAAAAAGAGAAAAGAAAAAAGAAACTGATCCAACTTCTTACACTGAATACAAGAATAGACTCAAAATAGATTTAAAAACTAAATGTAAGACCTGAAATCATAAAACTTCAAGAAGAAATGCTGCTTTCAATGTCATATCTCAGAAATGTTGGTCTAACCCAAGGTCACACATAGGTTTTCTCCTGTCTTCTTCTAAAATTCTATAGTTTTAGGTTTTACATTTAGTTTTATGATCTATTTGAGTTATTTCTTGGATATGATGTGAAAAAAGAATCAAAGTTTTAGTACCATTGAATTGCTGTTGCATCTTTGTCAAAAAAATAAGTTTTTTATATTTGTAGGGATCTATTCTGTTTTATTGATCTGTGTGATTTTCTTAAAGCCAGTACCATACTATCTTGAGTACTATAGCTTTTTATGCCTATAACTTTAGATCTAATAATTTCTTCAGCACCATTTTATTGTTTTATTGTACATTTCACAGCTTTTGTCAGATTTATCCCTAAGAATTTCATTTGATGCCATTGAGGATGGTTTTTTAAAAAATTTAGTTTTTTTATTATTCATTGCTAGTATTTAGAAATATAATTGATTTTTATATATTGATCTTATATCCATCAAATTTGATAAACTAACTTATTATGACTAGCAGCTTTTTAGTATATTCCATCAGATTCTATATAAATAATATCAATTGCAAATAGGTAGGTTTATTTCTTTCTTTATAATATAAATGCCTTTCTCATATGAATAATTACATTAACTAGAACCCCCTGGACAATGTTGAATAGGTGTAGGAGTGAACATGCTTTATTTTGCTTTTGAATACAAGAGAAAAGCATTTTGTCATTAACTTTTAAGGATTTATGTTAGCTGTATTTCTTTTCTTCCTTCCTTCCATCTTCCTTCCTTCCATCTTCCTTCCTTCCTTCCTTCCTTCCTTCCTTCCTTCCTTCCTTCCTTCCTTCCTTCCTTCCTTCCTTCCTT
>NW_006494613.1:14360295-14375034 GCF_000325575.1 Pteropus alecto
CTTTCTTTCTTTTCTTTCTTTCTTTCTTTCTTTCTTTCTTTCTTTCTTTCAATATTCTTTATTAGGTTGAAGGAATTCACTTCTATTCCTAGTTTGTTGAAGTTTTCTTTTTTCTTTTTTTTGTTTCGTTTGTTTTTTGTTTTCATTTTGTAAATCAAGAATGGATATTAGATTTTGTCAAAAGTTTTTAATATCACCATTGAGATTATATATTTTTTCTTTTCATTTTGTTAATATGGTGTGAATTACATTAATTTTCAAATGTTAAATGCATTCTGATTTTTAACTTTTAATAGATTTGGGATTATTTTTGTTTAGAGAGAGAGAGAGAGAGAGAGAGAGAGAGAGAGAGAGAGAGACTATTTACTAAAAATTTGTTTGTAATGTTTGCATCTATGTTCACGAGTAATATTGGCTTTTATTTTTTCCTTCTACTTATTTTGAGTTTTACTTCTTTTCTCTTTTACTTGTTTTCTCTTTCTCTTTCTCCTGTTATTGATTTCTAATTTCTAATTTCATTGTGGTCAGAAAACATTTTTATGACTTGAATGTTTTTGAATTTGAGACTTGTTTTATGGCCTAAACTATGGTATGTCTCAGCAAAGAGTCTGTTTGCTTTTGATAGAATGTGTATTCTGAGGTCGAGTGGAGTGCTTCATAAACATTCTTTGTTAAGTTTGTATATCAGGTTGCTTCAGATTGTTCCACAGATACTTAAGGCCCTTTATTTATTTTTTGTAAGTTAATTTTTCCTCCATGTTTTATTTTTAATAGTTTCTATTATGTTCTTACGCTTTATAATATTATTTTTTTGCAATGCCTAATCTACCTTTAATCTTATTCAGTGTATTTTTCATCTCAGTCATAGTATTTTTTTTTAATCTCTAGAAGTTAGATCTGTTTTTTTTTTTTTTTTACATCTTTCATGTCTCTAATTAATTTTATTACACATTAAACACAGTCATTATAACCATTTTATTGTCTTTCTATACGAATTCTAATACCTGTGTTAGTTCTGGGACAATTTCATTTTATCGATTATTCTTTTCATTATGGGACATATTTTCCTGCTTATTTGCAAGCTTGCTAATCTTTGAATAGATACTATACATTGTGAAGTTTACCTTTCTAAGTGCTGGATTATCTTTTGTATTTCTATAAACATTCTAATACTTGATTCCAAGATGTAGTTAAGCTATTTGGAAACAGTTTGATCCTTTCTGATTTTTCTATTATAACTTGTTTTCCGGGACTCATTTAGTGCTCGGCTGAGGGTTAATTTTTCTCACCACTGAGGTAAGACCTTCATGAGTATTCCATGTAATTACCTGTGAATAAGTTTTCTTAGTCTGGATGATGGGAAAAGGCATTCTTCCTGACCTTGCGTTAGTGTCAGGCATTGTTTCTGATGCTTTTCCTCCCTGGCTTTGGATAGTTTCCTCATGTTCATGCACTGATAATTTCTTTCCTGAGTGTCAAGGCGATCCTCTGCAGATATCTAGGGTTTTGTTTCTGTGCAATTCTCTTATCTTTGGTACTCTGTTCAGTGAATTCTAGCAGCCTTATTTTCCTTGTTCTCTGAACTTTATCTCATCTATTCAGAGAATCCACTGGGGTCCTCACAGATTCTACCTCCTCTGCCATTTCCTGAGATGTCTCTTTAAGGCAGAAAATAAAAGAAATTGTGGGCTCACCTCATTTGTTCTCCACTGCTTAGGGATTACTGTCATTTGTTTACTGTTGTCCAAAGTCTTAAAAATAAACTATTGTTTCATGTATTTTTTTCTGTGTTTTTGAAGGGGAGAAATTGTTTCAGGTGGGATAGTAAATCTGGTTGCTCTTACTTTATCCTGAAAAGAATCAGAAGGTGCTGTTGCATTGATTTTTAACTTGCCGATATTTTAAAAAAAATTGTATGTAGGTCTTCATTTGTACTATTGTCCTGGACTCAGAAAATGTTATGGTGCATCTAGAAAAAAGTAAGAATGGAATATTAACATATATGGGAAAAAGAGGGCTAACTGGTATAATAACAGTCTCATAGAAGAGAAATTATTAAATTTGTTACAGGGAAGAGATAACAGGCTATTTCAGGAATGTGGTTTTAATACATAATGTCACTACTTAGAGATATTGTTGTTTGTTGACATGTAAAAGGCTTCTGAACCATAGCAATGAGCACAATTGCTTTTGAAGTTCTTACATTTTTGATAGTTAATATCCAGTTATATATATTTTCCATTAATTTTTATCAGTCATGATGTGGAGCAGAGCAGTTAGTTGGCTAAATTTGTCTATGTCTTATGGGGAGGAAAGAAAATAATGGAGCCCAGATTTTAGGCCAGATATGTAAAAATTAAAAGAAAATTAACAAACTTAGGAACAAATAAATGGGTAAAAAACCCCCTAACATTTATTTAGCAACTTTATGTTCCACACCTACACTGTGCTAATGTTCCAGATCATCTCATTCTATCTTCATAACAACTATACTAGGTGAGCAAAGGTATCTTCTAGATTAAACATAATTTCATTTTCTTTGATGAGGAAATAGAGGCTTGGTCTAAGTTTATACAGCTTGGAAGCAAATGACCCAGGATGCGGATCCAAGCAACCTGATTTAAGAGGCCACACATTAATTAACTACTGAATATATTGCCAATGTGGTTAAAATGGAAATGGGTTAAAATACACAGAATGTTAGAAAGATTGAGGGTTGTGGTCAGAGAGCAAGATACTAATGTTAAAGATAGAGTCAGAGCTGCTTTGGGTGGTGTTGGATCTAAGGTGGGTACTGAAGCGGAGCTGGAATTAATGTAACTTTAATTAAGGTAATTCTAATTATATTAAGGTAATTTCAGGACCTTTAGGCAGAGTTTTGGGTAATTCATGTTCATGGACATTAAAATCACCCATAATATTGGCTGAATTTGAGGTGGGGAGTAAGGCTTATGAAATATTTTTGTATTTTGCTGTACTATGTGGCTTTCTTTAGGTATTTAGGAAAATTCAAGAAGTTGAGAAACCTTAACATGGAACATCTTATTAAATCAGTCAGGAAAGGTTCCTAGGACCTCAACCTGCCAGCAAATAATCTAAGAAACAGATATACTTGCTTTTCTGTTGTTCACTAGTTATCATCACTTCTGAAGTAATCTGAATCTCAGTTATGTATCCCTTCCCAAGTAGAGAGGTCTTAGTGTCATTGTTTCGGATTTAATCTTTATGCAGTGACCTTTGTGGTCCCTTTGGTCAGGAATTTCATCAATGCCAAAGAAAAACTTCAACACCTATTAGGAGGAGGGTCACCTGAAGTTTTCTGCTGTAGTAGAAGAATTCACCAGGAAGGCCAAAGCCTGTGGAATCCCTGAGTTGCTTGGCCATTGATTTAATATTTCTTAGGTAATCTCATGGGGAATAAACTCTCCAATGGCATTTTAACACATAGCATTATATTATATTAATATAACATTATTATTATGGTTATTATTTTAACACTAAACTCTTTCAAGAGGCTTATTATTTAAATACATTTTCTAATGAGGATTGAAGGGAAAGGTGGTACCAATTTCAGTCTAAGAAGGGAGTCCATTATGCATTCTACATTGTACCTGATGAGATTATAAGGTGAAAATCATCCAAAAGTAAATGCATTTTGGCAATATTCTCTTCCCTCTGATTTTGTTTAGTGTGGGTTTTCTGCTCTGTACTCTTTAGTCCTCAGTGGAGGATTTTAAACTCTAGCACTTTGAGTTCCCACAGACCCACAGACCTGTGCCTGGTCATGGATTTCCATTTGTGGCAAGTTCTATGATTAAAATGCTTCAGAGCATATCAGTGACAAGGCAGAATTGGCATTTCAGTGTATCAGTTTGTGTAATGGTTAAGCAAAAGTTGTATGTGGGTATCATGTTGTCATCATGTTCTAGAGTGAGTTGACCAAAAACCAAATGAGGAAGAGAAGGCATAAAATAAACCTATAAGGCAAATTAGGAAAGAAAAATTTGTTTTTCTAAAAGAGATTTGAAATTTTCATGTCAGTGAGTCTTAAAGTTTCAATTTATAAGTAAGTCTTGAAGTTGAAAACAAAGTACTTTATTTCCTCAAACAATAATTCCATGTCTCCCCTACCCCCCATCACATTTATATTTTAATAGAGAATAGGTACATACAGGGTCATATTAAGTGGAGTGTCAAAATAATCACTGCTTTCTAGTGGCTATATTGAAGGGGGGAAATGAGGGGCAAAATAGGTGTGAAATGTATAATTAGAGTCAATGTAAGGAACAAGGAAATAATTATTAAATAGGGGCATAATTAATACTATAAGCTAAAGTGTTCTTTTCGGAAACATAGCTTACGCTTAAGTCTGCCCCCTTATTATCCTCAAGAGGGGCTTTCTAATTCACAAGAGGGAATAGAAAAGGAAACCAAGGTGAAAAGGAAGAGTCAATAGTTGCTGGGTACACAGAGGCTTCATTTGTAAAAGACCTGCTCAGAACAAGTCTTAATTGTGGGTGGGGCACTAGATATTTAAGGTAGAGGCAGAGAAAGTGTCATATAGTCACAGAGGAGTAAACTAAAGAAAGAACGCATTGAGAATAGTGCTTGGGTAGAGTGGCTTAGCACAAGCTATTTTATTTTTCATGTATTATTACTGTGTATATTTGTAATTAAGATAAAAAGAGTTCCAAAGCTTTTAGAGATAAAAACAAAAGCTAGAAGTTTTAAGGGGACTCCATATCTCATACTTACATTTCCTTAACAGTTAGAAATCTGTGTTTTCAAAACTGGCCTCTAACTTTGTTTTAGATAGTGCTTTGGAAAATAGATCCTTATCTGAAAAGGTCAGTGCAAGGCCGTCACACCAACAAAATGCATACTTTCCTTTCCATTGCTCAGGAATAGTTATTCTCATGCTGTTGAATATTAAAGTAACGAATAATTTTAGTGTAATCTCAATTATTTGTTTTGTTCTCTGGGCATATGAGCTGGTGCTAATTTGCAACGGCTGGTTGAAAAAACCGCATTTGGATAGCATTTAATAAAAATGCAAGTCTTTTAACTAATGGTAAGATGATAGTATTTGGTTCTTCTCCCAAGTAAACAGATTTGTTTCCAGGAATTTTAGTGATGGAAAAATGACCTTTAAACCTATTTTTCAAGTGTAAGAGACTGTTCTGTTGTAAAAAGTCATATACAAATATTTTGGAGAGTAAAAATCTCCAAGGAATTATAGGGAGCAAAAAGCTATGAGCTAAACAATATCGAATTCAGATGATATTATTGACATTTTTCTCTTCTAAGTAAACAGTTTTATAATGTAAGTTTGGGAGATTTCTATTCTAATGAAGAATGAGTTTTATTGTTAAAACTGTTTCTAGCTAAATTAATACATTTCTACTATTTTTCAGTTAATAATCATTTATTGAGGGTTTATTAGCTGTCAAACTCTCTTTTAGGCACTGAGGATATAGTAATAAACAAGACAGTTTTTGCCTTAGAAAAGTTGACATATTTACTAGGAAATGTAGATTAAAAATATGAATAATATAATATCAAATAGTGATAAATTAAAAGGAGAAAATAAAATAGGAAAGTTGGCTAAATAGCAGTTGAGAGGCTCCTTGGAGAAAGACTGTCTAAAATGATTGTACTTGAATTGGGATCCGAATGATGAAAAGGAGTTAGGTGAATCGATATCTGGGGGAAGAGGTAAGTAGAAGTAATACTAATTGAAAAGGCCTGAAGGCAAAAATAAGCTTAGCATTTTTGTAGGATGGAAAAAAGACCAGTATCCTTTTTTTCCTGAGGAATAGAAAAAAATTCCAATAGTTTAAAACAATTAGGACACTTTTTGGCTCACATAACTAGAAGTGTGAAGGTCAAGGTCAGGTAGTTTTCAAAATTATTCGATCCTATCAAGCAAGTAGCATCTGTTGCCTATTTTATTAGGAGTAGAAATTCAAACACTTCTGCCCACTTCATCTTGATATTGGAGTCATCAAGGAAAACACAATGCGGTCAAGTACTGGACTGGATGTAGAAAAAAGGGACAGAAAAAGATCAGTTTCTGCAGTGGGCATTGGTCTCTCACAGATAGTGGGTCCCTTCTGGCAGCTGACACAGGGCAACTGGTCTGCATACATCCATCTTGTTTTGCAGCAGAAGGACCCTGTCCCCTCCTGGTAAGGTACAGATATAGCAATGGCATTGGCCAGATGCCATATGATGCACATGCTTAAACAGAATAAAGAAGACCACATTGAATCTAAACAGGAAAAGACATTCCCATGCAAAGTAATAAGCCCTGCACAAACTGTGAGGGCTCTTTATCTCTTTCCAGGCTCAAGACCCATTCTTAAGTGGCTAAGAGGGTAAAAAAGACTGCAAGCATGAGACTGCCTTTCCCAGCAGAACCCATCAACAAGAACTCAAGTTTATTTATCTTTTTCCATTTTTCTTCCTAATATGTTTTCATTAACCTTTTATCTATATCCCTTGAAGGTCAGTTCACTTTTTGGCTGTAAGATGAATGCCAGTAGTTATAAGAGTTTCATCATTCAAATTCATAGAGCAAGAAAATTAATTCCTGAATATCTCTTAGAAGAATGAGGAGAGACTTTCAGAGAAGTTCTGTCAACTTCAGATATTATCAAATCTTCCAAAAGATCAATCCTGGTTATGTCTGGGTATGTCTGGGGAGGTAAGAAATCTAAAATTCCCACATTCTTGAGATATGTAGCTTGCATGGAAGAAAGGATAACATGTAAAAAAAAAAATCGTAATTCTGTTTCAGAGCAGAAGAATGAGGCAAACTGTTGGTTAAGTAACCCATGGATCATCTGATACAACTATTATAGCTATAGTTTAGTGAACAAGGAGAGTAGAAAGAAAGGGGGCCAGATATTTAGGCAAAAGATAGATTATATAGAGTATTGTAGGATATTGAGTTTATATTCTATTCTAGTTGAAGAGAATTTTTGGATTTTTAAGCCACACCATGTGTGTGTGTGTGTGTGTGTGTGCGCGCGTGTGTGTGTGTGTGTGTGTGTGTGTGTGTGTGTGTGTGAGTGATATGAGCTGATTTATGTATTAAATTGATTACTGATGATAGGTGGTATGACAAGTTCAGGGCAATTTTTCCTGTGGAAAACAATTACAGAAACTGGAAAAAAAAATCAAGAACAATAATTTGAAGATAATCACTAAAAGATTGCTATAGGTAGAAAGTAAAATTCTGTGGCATTTTTGAAAAACATCAGCCTAAGTGACTCAATTTTAGGGCAGCTGAAATCACTGAGTATTTAAGGGGAATTTTTAGAAGCAGAAACACCACAAAAGGTCTAAAATCCAAAATTCTGAGTATAAAGTTTGCCATATCTCTGGATAACAAGACCAGTAAAGTATACATGTATGCAGGTAACTCCAGGGACTCTGGTGAAAAAGCAGGGAGAAAATAGAGATGGATCTGCTCTTGAAAAACAGAATTGTTTTTAATTAAGTATTAGAATTTGTTATGCCTTTGATTGAGTGCATTTCCCAGTCCACAGAGAGAGCTTCCATGGCAGAAAACAGAAGCCTTAGTAGATTGATTTGTCAGAGGGCAGAATTTCAGGATGAAAAAGCAACTGGAAATTTACTAGGAGGGTCTGGAGGTAAGAAACCACCAAAAGGGTGAGCCCTCAAATCTGAGCATAGACTCAGTAAATTCCTTGGCAGACATCTAAGCTAAGTAAGCACAGAAGAAACCAACATGGGAGGTAAGCTAAAAAAACAGCAAATGAAAGGCAAGAAAACTTGGCCAAGATATCAGCTTCTCCACATCATGGGGAAGACAAATTTCAATTTAAGTCCAGACAAGTTAGTGACTTATTGAAACCCCAAACTAATAATAATAATAATAATAATAATAATAATAAGAAGAAGAAGAAGAAGAAGAAGAAGAAAGATTCAGTCATTACAACAGATTATCTGCTTTGAAAATAATTTTGTACTCCTCAAATTTACATATTAACTCCCCAGTGTACCTGAATTTGGACATGGGAACTCTGAGGAAGTAATTAGAGTTAATAAGGATATAGGGAGAGGTCTCGATCTAATATATAATCTTATAAGTGTCATTATAAGAAGAAACACAAGAGCTCCACCCTCCTCTCTGCATGCACACTGAGGAAAGCTAATGTGAGGATAGTGAGAAAGTAGCTGTTTACAGGACAGAAAGAGAATCCTTATTAGAAACTGGCCAGAACCTTGATCTTGGACTTCTAGCTTCCAGAAGTTTGAGCACTGAAAAACGAATTTCTATTGTTTAAGCCACCAGGTCTATGGTATTTTATTATGGCAGGCTGAGCTAATTAAGACATTATGTATCATGACAAGTCTGCAACCAAAAGTTACTAGCTGTGAAAATAATTGGAAAATGTGACTCATATGCAGAAAAAAAATCCATCAATACAAACTAATTGTAAATAGATCAGGATGTTATTTTTTTAATTGAAAAAATAATTTTATTAAATTTATTAGGGTGACCTTGGTTAATGAAGTTATATAGATTTCAAGTATACTAGTCTATAATACATTTTCTGTATATTGCATTGTATGTTAGCACCCAAAGTCAAATCATCTGTCACCATATATTTGACCCCCTTTACCCTATCTACTTTCCCTCACCCCTTTTTCTCTCTGGTAACCACCATACTGTTGTCTGTGTCTATGAGTTTTTGTTTGTTTATCTTGTTTATTCAGTTGTTGCTCTACATGAGTGAAATCATATGGTTCTTGACTTTTTTTTGTCTTATTTTGCTTAGCATGATATTCTCGAGGTTCATCCATGTTGTCGCAAATG
Source organism: Pteropus alecto (assembly GCF_000325575.1). Lineage (NCBI taxonomy): Eukaryota > Metazoa > Chordata > Mammalia > Chiroptera > Pteropodidae > Pteropus > Pteropus alecto. Next base: position 14,369,144 of record NW_006494613.1, read on the forward strand.
TCAGTAATCCATCTTTTCTTATGGTTAAGTAATATTCCATTGTATATATGTACCATATCTTCTTTATACAAATGTAGGGGTACACATATCTTCGCAAATTTTTTCAGTTTGAGGAGATAGATACCCGGAAGAGACATTGCTGTGTCACATAGTAACTCTATTCTTAATTTTTTGAAGAACCTCCATACTGTTTTCCATAGTGGCTGTGCCAATTTGCAGTCCCACCAGCAGTGTATGAGGGTTTCTTTACCTCCACAACCTCTCCAACAATTGTTATTACCTGTCTTGTTGATGATAGCCATTCTAACAGGTATAAGGTGATATCTCATTGTGGTTTTAATTTGCATTTCCGTAAAAGCTAGTGAAGTTGAGTATCTTTTCATATGTTTGTGAGCCATTTGTATATTTTTTTGGAGAAGTATCTTTTTAGGCTCTCTGCCTATTTTTTAATTGGATTGTTTGTTTGTTTGTTTGTTTGTTATTGTGTTGTATGAGTTCTTTGTATATTTTGGATATTAGGCCCTTTTCAGAGGTGTTGTTTGCAAATATCTCCTCCCATTCGGTTGGTTGCCTTTCTGTTTTGTTGATGGCTCCTTTTGCTGTGCAGAAGCTTTTAAGTTTTATGTAGTCCCATTTCTTTATTTTTGCTTTTACTTCCCTTATTTTTGAGGTCAAATTCACAAAATCCTTTCTAAAACCAAGGTCCATAGTTTAGTACCTATGTTTTTTTCTATGTATTTTATTGTTTCAGGTCTTACATTTAGGTCTTTGATCCATTTTGAGTTAATTTATGTGTAGAGTGACAAATAGCGGTCTAGTTTCATTCTTTTGCATGTGGCTTTCCCATTTTCCCAACATCATTTATTGAAGAGCCTTTCTTTTCTCCATTGTATGTTTTTGTCTGCTTTGTTGAAAATTATTTGCCTATATGTACATGGGTTCATTTCTGGGCTCTCAATTCTGTTCCATTTGTCTGTGTGTCTGTTTTCCTGCCAATACCACGATGTTTTGATTATTGTTGTTTTGTAGTATAATATGAAGTCAGAGAGTGTGATGCCTCCGGCTTTGTTTATTTTTTTCAGGATTGCTTTGGCTATTCAGGGTCTTTTGTGGCTCTGTACAAATTTGATAATTTTTTGTTCTATTTATTTTAAAAATGGCATTGGGATTTTGATGGGGATTGCATTAAATCTGTACATTACTCAGGTAATATGGTCATTTTAACTATGTTGATTCTTCCAATCCATGAACATGGAATATCTTTCCATTCTTTTGTGTCTTTTTTTCAATTTTTCTTAATAATGTCTTGTTTTCAGTGGATAGGTCCTTCACATCTTTTATTAGGTTTATTCCTAGGTATTTTATTTATTTATTTATTTTTTGTCATGATTGCAATTGGAATTGTTTTTTTATTTCTTTTTTTGGTAATTTTGTTGTTATTATATAAGGACACAATGAATTTTTGTACATTGATTTTGTGTCTTGCAACTTTTCTGTATTTGTTTATTGTTTCTAATAGTGTCGTGGTGAAGTCTTTAGAGTTTTCTTTATAAAGAATCATGTCATCTGCAAAAAGTGACAATTTTACTTTTGCATTCCTAATTTAGGTGCCTTTTATCACTTTCTCTTGCCTGATTGCCCTGGCTAGGAATTCCAGTACTGTGTTGAAGTACTGGAAGTACTCTGTCTTGTTCCTGATCTTAGAAGAAAAGCTTTCAGCTTTTCACCATTGAGTAAGATATTAGCTAAGGGCTTGTCATATATGGCCTTTATTATGTTGAAGTACTTTTGTTCTATACCTATTTTATTGAGAAATCATCTAGTTCTGGACTTACTGAGTGTTTTAATCATAAATAGATGGTCATATCTTGTCAAATGATTTTTCTGCATCTACTGATACAATCATATGATGTTTATATTTCATTTTATAATGTGGTGTAACACACTGATTGATTTGTGTATGTTGAATTATCCTTGTGTCTCTGGAATGAACCCACTTGATTGTGATATTCTGTCTTTTTAAATGTTTTGTTATATTCGATTTGCCAATATTTTGTGTAGAATTTTTATTTCTGTATTCGTCTGAGATATTGGTCTGTAGATTTTTTTAAGTATATGCATCCTTGTAAGATTTTGGTATCAGGGTAATGTTAGGCTCAGAAAATGAATTAGAAGGTAACTCTTTCTCAATTTTTTGGAAGAGTTTGAGAAGGATAGATATTTAATCCTTCTCAAACTCTTAAAGGATTTGGTAGAATTCACTGGTGAAGGCTTTCGCTACTGAACTTTTACTTTTTGGAGATTTTTGATGATTGTTTCAATCTTACTATTGATCAGTCTATTTACATTTTCCAGTTCTACATGATTCAGTCTAGGAAGGTTATATATTTCTAAGAACTTGTCCATTTCTTCTAGGTTATTGACTTTGGTGACATATAGTCTTTCATAGTTTCTGGTATTTCTTGTAGTGTCTGTTGTAACTTCTCCTCTTTCATTTCTGATTTTATTTGAGTCTTCTCTTTTTCCTTAGTGAGTTAACCAGATATTTGCCAATTTTCTTAATCTTTTCAAAGAACCAGCTCTTCACTGCATTAATTTTTTTCTATTCTTTGTTCTTTATTTTATTTAATTCTGTTCTAATTTTTATTATTCCCTTCCTTCTGCCGACTTTGGGGTTCATTTGTTCTCCTTTTTCTAGTTTTTAAAGATGTAATGTTAGGTTGTTTATTTGCATATTTTCTTGAGATAGGCCTGTAATGATGTACACTTCTCCCTTATTTCTGCTTTTGCTGCATCCCAAAAGTTTTGATATGTTGTATTGTCATCCTTATTTTTCTCTATGTATCTTTTGGTTTCTCCTTTTATTTCTTCTTTGACCCAGGGTTTTTTAGTAGCATGTCATTTAATCTCCACATATTTGTGGTATTTCTCACTTTCTTTTTGCAGTTTATTTCCAATTTCAAAGCATCGTGGTCAGAGAATATGCTTGGCATGATTTTAGTTTTCTTAAATTTATTGAGGTTAGTTTTGTGTCCTAACATATGGTCTACCTTTGAGAATGTTCCATGTTCACTAGATAAGAATATGTAATCTGGTGCTCTGGGATGAAAAGTTCTGTAAATGTTGATTATGTCTACTTGGTCTAAGGTGTCATTTAAGGCTGGTATTTTCTTATTGATTTTCTCTTTGGATTATCTATCCAAAGATCTATCCAGCTGACAATGAGGTATTTAGGTGTCCTACTAATATTGTGTTTTTGTCAGTTTCTCCTTTTGGTTCTGTTAATAGTTGCTTTATATATTTTAGTGCTCCATGATTGGATGCATATATGTTGATAAGTATTGTCTTCTCGATATATTATCTGCTTTATCATTATAAAATATTCATCTTTGTCTTTTGATACCTTTTTTTTATCTTGAAATCTATTTTGTCAGATACAAGATACCCCTGCTTTTCTTTAGATGCCATTTGTTTGGAGTACCATTTTCCACCCTTTCTCTTTGGCTTTATATTTGTCATTGCAACTGAGGTATGTCTCCTGAAGGCAGCATAGAGTTGGGTTTTATTTTTTAATTCGATCTGCTATGCTGTGCCTTTTTATTGGCAATTTCAGTCCATTTACATTCAGGGTGGTTATTGATGTATGAGGATTTCTCATAGCCATTTTATTTTTTGTTTTCTGGTAGCTCTGTGTCTCTGTTGTTTCTTTTCCCTTGTTTTTCTGTCTGTTAGTTTGGTGGTATTCTATGATTTTTTCCCTTTGCTTCTTCTTCATTTTTATTATGTGTCTTAGTTCTGGATTTTTTTTTGTGTGTGTGGTTATGATTAGGTTTATGCAAAAGGAATTTTCATATACACAGTAGTCCTTTTTCTTCTGAATGCGTCTTATCTCCATTCCCCTTTGCAACATCAGATCTTTACCCCCACCCTTTTTATGTTTTTATTGTTCCTATTTATGCTATAAGTTCATTTCTGAATTGCAATAACTATTGTCTTCTCTTTTTTAAATGTTTTTACCTCCTTTAACATTTATGTTATATTTAAATATATAAGAACCTAGTCTGACAAGGGTTGAAATTTCTTGCTTCTGTCTATTAGTCATTTTACTCACAGTTTTGTATCATTTTGTCTTTTTGTTTCAGGTAGATTACCACCACCACCACCACTCTGTTCCAGAATTTTCCGTAATTCAAGTTTTGTGGTGGCAAATTCCCTCAGCTTCTGTATGTCTGGAAAAGTCTTTATTGCTCCTTAATATCTAAAGGATAACTTAGTTGGATATATTATTCTTGGCTAGTAATTTCTCTCTTTCAATAGTTTGAATATTTGATTCAACTCTCTCTTAGCTTGTAGGTTTCTGCTAAAAAAAATGATAATCTAATGACATTTCCTTTATATAGGTTACTGTGTCTTTTTCCTTGGCTGCCTTGAGAATTCTTTCTTCGTCATTAATTTTTGACAGTTTTAATATAATGTTCCGTGGATTGAGATAATTAGGTGTTCTCTTTGCTTCTTGGATTTGAGGATCCAGCTCTTTCCATAGGTTTTAGAAGTTCTTATTGACGTTTTATTTGAATGAGCTTTCTGTTTCCTTCTTCTTTTCTCCTCCTTCTGGTATACCTATTATTCTTATATTTGCTCTGATGAAGTCAGATAGTTCTCATAGAGGCTCTCTTCCTTCCTTCCTTCCTTCCTTCCTTCCTTCCTTCCTTCCTTCCCTCCTTCCCTCCCTCCCTCCTGCCCTCTTCCATGTCTCTGTCTGTCTGTCTGTCTGTCTCTCTCTCTCTGTAACCCAAAATCACATTCAAAAACCATAGGACATATTTTAACTCTTTCTGTGTCTTTTCTAAATTTCTAACTTTGATATCACTAATTTTTTCCTCCATCTGGTCAGCTCTATTTCCTAAGCTTGCTAGTTCATTCTTCATCTCTGTTATTGAGTTCTTCAGCTCCAGAATTTCTGTTTCTTTTTTAAAGTTTTATTCTCTTTGGAAAAGTACTTCTTTTTCTCATTAATTTTATTTCCATATTCATTAAACTGCTTATCTCAGTTTTCTTATAACTCATTGGGTTTTTTTTAGAACAGCAATCTTGAATTTTCTGTCATTTAAATCACGTATTTTCATGTCTTTAAGTTTATTTTCTGGATATTTTTAAATTTTTTTTATGAGTTGCCTTGTTACCTTGGTTATTCAAGGCATTTGATGTATTATTTCTCTACCTAGCCATTTATAGGAATAAAATCTGCTTTTTTTTTTTTTTTTAAGAGTGACACTTCTCTGTTTAGTAGGTTGATATAAAAAAGGTATTTCTTTTGTTTTCCAGTAGAGGGCAGTGAAGTGCGAATTTTTTACTTTTTCTTGCACTGCTCTCTGGCTTTTCAGATCTCTGAAGAGTGGTAGAAAAATGCTTTGTATTCCCTGGGGAGATTGCCTCTGCCTCAGTCTCAGGGTACCACCCCTGTGGGGGAATATGGTGAGCGATGTGGTTCTGAGCCTGTGAAATCCCAGTGCTGTCCCCTGCAACCAGACACTGACAACAGTGCTGCACTGCCAGAAGTGTCCCAGATGCTCCAGCTGGGTTCAGCTGCAATGGATGGGGGTTGGGGTGGGCTGGATGAGGCTGGCTTATGTGTTTGTGGCTTTGTTCCTTCACAGTAATGGCAACTGCCAGACCTTAGCTGCTTTGCCTCTGTATCTCCACCCTTGTCACTAGGATCAGCAGAAACATGTGTTTGATGCTCAGCGAGAAATACTTTTGCCTCTATAGACAGTGTGCTTTGATACCACTTTGTTTTTCTGCCTGGCAATGGCGGCTGTCAGACCATAGGTGCCACACCTCAGCATTCTGTGTTTGCTTATGTCGCTGAGATCAGCAGCAGTATGTGCTGA
>NW_006494613.1:14375094-14383730 GCF_000325575.1 Pteropus alecto
TCCCAAAAGCTGCAATGAGCTCTGGGCTGCATCGGTAGCACCCTTCTCTGCTCTTCTCTCTTCTCTCCTCCTCTGTTCACTCTGATTTGTCCACATTCAGATGTTTAATAAGTGAATCTCTCAGTTTGGAGGTAGCATAAGAAAATCAGTTAACTTGAATATAGTTAAAAAAAACTATACAACCAAAATGGCAAAAAAAAAAAAAAAAAAATAGATTAAAGAAAAATGAACAAAGCTTCTCCAGAGGCAAGTGAAAAGTACTATGTGGTCCAATTGGCATCAAGAGGAAAAAGAAAGAGGAAGGGACAGAAAAAACATTTCCAAAAATGATGATAAACTGCTTCTTAAAATTGAGCACATATATTAACTTATAGTTACAGGAGGCTCAATGACCTCAAATTAGAAAATAAAGAAAAGCTGCACCTACACATGTGATAGTTAAAACATTCAGAGTCAAAGATAAAAGAGAAAACCTTGAAGGCAGTAAGAGAAAAATGACTCATAATATCCAAGGGACTATAATACAATTATAAGCTGACCTCAGAAATAACGGAGGCCAAGAGACATTAAGATGACATATTCAAATTGCTGAAAGAACAACAACAAAAAAGGTCAACCAAGATTTCTATACTCAACCAAGCTGTCCCTCAAAAATGAGATTTTCTAATTGACAACAATAAAGAGAATTTATTGCAACACTAAAGGGAGACCTACACCACTAGAAAACATGGACCTGGGAATCATCAGCACATAGAAAAATTTTACTAAGGAACTGGATGAAATCATATAGACAATGAATGTAGATAGAGAAGTAAATATTGTTATGGATAGAATGCTTTTAGAATTCAATATTCTTCATTTCTCTGTATCTTTTTCAAAATTCTTCTATTTCACAAATATAACTCACTTTTGACATCCATATTTATTAAAGACACCATGTTTTCTTCTTCACTTTGACTATGCAATGGCTTCTCTATCTTTATCCTCTCCCTTTAGGCTAAAATCATTATTATTTTGAATCTGTATATTTGTTATTTCTTCTTTCTGGAGCATTTCTCCCATTGGTCTTCTCCTAGTAGGCTTGACCACATTTATATTTCAGCTCATATTATCCAAACTCAAAGAGGCCTCCCTGCCTTTTCTTGCTGACCAAAACCTACTCTCTCAATTACTCTGTATCCTATTGTCTGATTTAATTTTCTTCCAAATGATTTTACTATTTAAAATTATTTTGATTATTAATTGCCATTTCGTTTTCTCTTTTTTCTACTTTTTCTTTATTTTTAAATATTGGTGTTCTCCAGAATCTAAATTCAGCCTTTTTTAATTTATATGTGGTATTTATTTTTTCTCATTGTAGAAGACATTAACTAAGTAAATTAAGGTTCCCTTTCTTTTTCTCTTTCTTTCTTTCTCTCTCTCTCTCTCTCTCTCTCTCTCTTTCTCTTTCTTTCTTTCTTTTTTTTTTTCTTGTTTCTTTCTTTCTTTCTTTCTCTTTTTTTTTCTTTTCTTTTATTTTCCTTTTTCTTTTCTTTTCCTCTCTCTTTCTTTCTTTCTTTCTTTTTTTTAGAAAGTCTGTAGCTTTTCTAAAATATATCATTAAACTAAGTTGCAGCTAAGTCTTAGAATTCTATCCTTTTATCTGGCCTGAAAAGCTCAACCTGAGTTGGACTTTTTTCTCAACTCCCCTCTCAAACCCCATTTTGGTCATGAATATTCTCTTCTGTTTATTTTTCTGATATTAATAGTATGTTCTAGATTTCAAAAAATTTTAACCCATAATCTATTTTACTTCTCTATTTCATTTAATCTTTTTTAAACCCAAATTATGGGAATTATCTTAAAGTTTCTCACTAATTAATTCTGAGTAGTGATCAACTGTTTAAGATAGAAGAAACGGAGTACAAAATATCTGATGTTTTTAAAGCCATACATAAACATGAACAAGACATTACTAACTAAAATTTTCATCACTCCTTAATTATTTGTTACAGATAAGACTAAGACTACAAGATTAATCTGCTAAAGTTGCTTACTTTCATTATCTTTCATATTTTTTTGTCACTAACTATTTATTGAGAATATCCTAGAAAGCTAACCTGTAAAAAATGAAGAGGTCACAAGTTGCTCATGGTCTCAAGCTCTCAAGTTGCCAATCTATCTTACATATTATTAATAGTGGTCACAAAACTTATTTGTAACTTAATTCTAAAACAAACAAACATACAAACCCCAAATCCTTTATGTTAATATGTAACTGGCTTAATATAAAAGATTATCAAGGAAATTTTCTTTTATAAAAAACAATCTATATTTTGTTTCTTAGTTTGTTATTTAATTTCATACTTACTTAACAATGACACAACATCATTAGCTGCTTTCTCTATGCTATGTGCTAGGAGCTTATATAAGTTCGATCATATAACACTCACCATGATTTTAGGAGACATATTTATTATTTATTTATTTATTCATTCATTTATTTATTATAGTTTTTATTAAAGTATAATTGACAAAATTATATATATTTAAAGTGTACAATGCTGCAATTTGATATAACTATACATAGTTATAGTGAAATGATTATCACAATCACATCCATCACTTCACAGTTATAATTTTTTTGTGTGTGTAAGAATGTTTCAGATCTACTCACTTACCAGATTTTGAGTGTAAAATATAAAATTGTTAACTATAGTTACCAGGTTCCTGCCTGTCTTGTTTGTTTTTGTATCACCAGCTTCTAGAACAGTGTGTATTTGACATATCGTTGGTGCTTAGCAAAAATTTTTTAGCAAGTGAAAATAATGATGAGAATTGATCTTAGATACGTAAAATGATTAATTTCAGTGTAAAATTCTATACATATTTATGCTCCTCTCTATCTTTTCTTTTCTGAGCCCTCTTGATGTTTTTTTGATCCATTCCTATTTAACTAACTTGAGGCTCTAGCTAAATGAATCTTTTCTCTATTTTAGTCACCTTTTACATTCACTATTTTTTTTCGGCTACAAATATATTCAAAGCGAAAATAAGTAAAAACTTTCTCTTATTCTTGATATTTCCTCAAGCTAACATACTTATCCTCATTCCTTTGTGACTAAAATTATTGAATGAGCACCAACATTTGACCTTCAAATCAAGTTTGAGTACTGGTTCTGGCTTATACCAAGACTATTTTAAGGTTACCAGTAATTCCTAGTTATAAAACTCAATGACTTCTCTCAATTCCCATTCTTCTCAATCACTCTGCAGCACTTAATACTGTGTCTTTTCTTTTTGTAATTGTTCTGTACTTTGGTTTTTATCTACATCTCTAAATTCTCCATCTCAATCATTGTCTCAAAGATATTTTTTAGGAATCCTTTTCTTCACTCTCTTTCCAATGGCAACTTCATCTGGTATCATGGTTTTAATGTGACAATGTGCTGGTGATTATAAACCTGTAGTTTGACTTTTTTTTTTTAAAAAAAAAAAAGCTCTAGATCTTTATTTTCACTGTTTTTTTGATACCTGAACCTAAATTTTTTGTTATAACTTCAAAGTCAATATTTCTGAAATTAAACTCATTATCATTCTTATAGATTGATGATCTCCTACCTAGACTTGAGAACTCTGGTGTCTCCTTTGATTTCTCTCTTTCTTCCTTTTAATTCTTATTGAATTATTTATCAAGTCCTATTTATCGTAGCTCTGTGTGTCTATAAACTTGTCCCCTTCTCAACATTACTATTGTCACTGCTTAGTTCAGTCACAGCACTACCTTTGACCCTTGAATGATTGAATCTGGTTTTAACTTTTTTTTTCCAGATTTTATCATCTCCTCCTCTCATCCATGTTGCATACTGCTGCTGAATTAACCTTCTTAAAACACAGATTTAATAATGTTAAAAATTTCACTATTAACAGTAATAATAACAAAAACTTAAGTGCTTACCACAGGCTTGTCACTCCTTTGAGTGCTTTACAATTAGCCCTTACACAAATTCTGTAATACAGATATTCATCTCTCTATTCTTAATATATTTCTCCAGAAGAAGAAATTGAAGCACAGAAAGTTGAAATGCATTAGAGCTGATATTTGATAATTTTAGTCAACACACTATGTACTACCTTAGCCATAACACTTGAATATTCTTCATTGACTGCATAGTGATCATCTGTGAATTTGATTCAATTCATTCTATTTTAATTGAAAATGAAAGTCTTGTGTTAATCAATAATATCAGTGATTAACAGATTTTATGTGCTAATAATATATATATTTTTTACATACCCATAAAATACATATAGAGCTGTTAAAAAAAAATCTCATAAATGCACTACTTAAAATCATATTGCATACCATATTTCAAGACATACTTGTCTGCAAAACAAAGTTAAAAATGATGCTGTTGTGCAATTTTTTTTTACCATTCAGATTTATTAAAGATGCAATTCCAACTTAAATATATGACCTTATTTCTCACTCCTACCCTTTATTCTCCCATCAGTAAAAATAAATAAATGAAAAAATGCATCCCCATCTCTCTGTTTGCTCCCCTACTTCTGGTTCTTGACTTTGTTCATGCTATTTTTTATCTTTAATATTCTATAACTGCATTTTTGAATATGTCAAAATTCTATTTTTTAACTTATAAAGATTCAGCTAAGTGATTTTAATAGATTCCTGCAGCTTGATAGAATATCTCTACATTCTAAAACAGTGAACCTCTTTACAATGATGAAAATGCACTGTCCATTAACCACATGTGACTATTGAGCACTTGAAATATGGCTAGTGAAATGGAGGAATTAAATTTTTAGTTTTATTTAATTTTAATTAATTAAAATTTAAATGGCCACATATAGCTAATGGCTCTTGTACTAGACAATACAGTTCTAAACTTTCAATTCAATACATGGGTATCTCTGAATGACCAGTATGTTTTTAAAAATTATATTATAATAGGATGTAACTACGTAGTCTTATCATTATAGTTTCCAGGAAAAAAAAGATCTGCACTTCATAATTTTTGTGTGTAATCTAATGCATCTAGTACCTTTCTTTGTGTGTAAAGATACATAACAAATATTTATGAAACTAAACGAATGACCATCTGTTAACTTTAATTGTATTAGTGATGTCAAAAGCTGCTTCATAATTTAATTTTTTAAGATAAAAAATATAAAATAAATGCTCTTAATAAACAACTAGCCTTCATCTTTGCAATTGCCTATATGATTCTTTATGGTAAAGTGCTTTCATTTTATCAGTTCATCCTTATTTTGCTTGGCATTGCTAGAAATGGAAACATGTATTTTGTTAACAATCTGAATTCCAAAGTCAACGAGACTGCAAAGCCGCAGATTTACTATAGTTCAGTCGACAAACACCTAACATGTTCACCTAGATTCACCATGGTTCTAATCAGCATTTTGCACATGGCAAGCTCCCCATGTGGCACAGACCCCTGTGACACTCATTTCTTTCTAATGCAACTGCCTGCTTCCCCCTCTGCTGGTTTCAGAATAAACGCCTTGTCAAAAAAAGAATTAGATTTTGACAGCTTTTTTCCTATGGTTAATTGAGGTGATAGATATACTTGACATTTATCTAAGTGAGGAATAGAGGATTGAGACATATTTTTCTATATACATTCTCTGTTTTAGAGGAGGTCACTTTCTGGGGTCCTTTTAATATGCCTGTGCAATTAATAGTGGTGATAATTCTGCTTCATATCACAACGTCTTTAAAGTTCTTTCAAACTGACAGATAATTTTTTTTTTAAGGTTTGAATTATTTGAATCTCCTTCAAGTTCATCATCTAGGCCTTCTCCCCTTCAGTCCTGTAAATTAATAATAGTTGAAAAATACAAAAGATAACATGTAAATCCTTTAAATTCAAAGAAAGTAAGAAAAAGGGTTGCATTTGAGATTACCTAAATTATTGTTTCTAAATTTTTTAGGGCAATCCCTGGCATTGTTAAATTGACAGTAATACTTTAAAATAAAGTTAGTAAATTTCAAAGTAATAACTTTGAAAGTTTTTTTTGTGTGTGTTTGATATTAAAAAAACCTCTCAGCATTTAGTTGTGCTTGTTTCTGTTGATAGATATACAGGTTGTTATTTTATTTTAAATTATCCAGGGAGACTTGTTTTTTAATTTTTTTTAACATATCAAGGTTATCTCATGCAGATGTCTAATTATATCTTCAGTAGTGATTCTCATTATCCTATTTAATGTTATCTAGTCTTTTATTATAGCTACTATATTAAGCATTATATTGTTTGTAGTATTTTAGTTTGTAAAACATTTAAATAAAACTAAAATATATTGGTACATTTTTAGGACATCAATTTGTGAAAGGGATTTTGAAAATTGATATGCTTTGAAACTGTTAATGAAATCTTCTTTGTTACAAATATGATAGGTGATATTAACATTTATGAAGAGAAGAGTTAATACAAATAAATGGAAGATTAGAAAAATGTATTTAAAAAGGAAAGCAAAAATAATTTTCAACTGAGAAAATGTAAACCATTCTATTTAAGGTAAACTCCAAGCACAGAGAGTAGGCTAAGGCAACAAAAGTAGTAATGTTAGAAAAAAACCCCACACATGTTTGCAATGTAATAGAAAAAAAATTAGTTAAAAGGAATATTAGATTATGTCAGTAAATACTAGTGGCTTACAAAATGGATCTGGTAGCAAGAGCTGCAAACTACATGTTAACTCTTAAGTATTACATTTAATTTTTAAATTACTATCAAGATCATTAAGGACAACACTATTCAGAAAATTTTAAATAACACTATTAAAAGTATAAAACTATTTAAAAACATTAACTATTTCTAAATAATACTACTTAAAAGATAAGATCATTGAGTTATATTTTTTAATTGGCAATTCCCATGTAAAAGGGAGCAAAGTTGGTTAATACTTCTAAAGTAGATTCAGAATTAAGGCAAGAAAGAAACATAATAACTGTGAAAGACAGTAAATAAGAGCTTTGTGCCAGAAAAAGAAAATGAATGATATAGACTCACTATCAAGTTTTTAGAAAGCAAAGGATTCACAGATTTATTTTTATTCCTCTCACATGTTGAGTTATTAAGAATTAATATCTTTCTGCTAGCATTTAATTTATTCCTGCCAAGGAGCTTAGATGTTCAAAAGTTTGGTCTTAAAGTATCTCTTTTATAGATATTTCAACAGGGCTGTCAGTCAAAGTAGAGACTGAATAGATTCTCTATAGAAGAGATTACTTACAATGTCAGCCTCTTGCTTGTCTTAGGTGGAGACGAAAAGCCCCTAAAATATGGAAATACACCTCAATGAAGCTGCATGTGTGCTAAGGTAGGGCTGGGAGCCAGCCGCTCTCCTGAGGTTAGGGCGTGGCAGAAATTCTGTTCATTAAGGCTACCACTCTCAAATGTCCCTGGTCAGGAAACAAGTTCCTTGAGAGAAAAGTACAGGAGACCAAGTAGAAGGACTCAGAATGACCTTGGTGAATAACCAGTGACAGAGGGGGACAAAGAGACCCTTGAAATAAAATTTCCTATATGAAAGGAGTAGCATGGACTTGTCCTTTAGTTGGTGTACAAAGGACCATTATCGTTGTTGTCGCTGTGGGAGTGTTGAGGTCTTGCTGATTAGGGTGCAGTATTGGGCTGGGGCAGGAAGGCCCTCACGAGTCCAGCCTTGGTACTGTTATGTGAGAACGCTTGCTGGAATGTGTGTGAGGTATATCTTCAGACTTCAGCATGGAGACTCACTGCGGACTACCTTGGCAGATAGAATAAAAATCCACAAGATTGGGCAAAAGTGAACTTTAGCAGGAATACAATTTTAAAAATGAGGACAATGGCAATAATGCAAGAACCAAATGTGAGATTCTTGTAAGTCTGACTTCAGAAGAGGGTTACTTTTTATTCTTTGGGTTTAGCCTCAGTGTACCTTCCAACTGAGGAAGAAGTGAGTCGCAGCTGAAAGAAATCAGATTGAGCATATGTGGGCTCAAAAAATGAGTTAGAAAATTAAAAAGATATATTACACATGGTACTTCATTGCAATGCAGATTTAAGGATAGAAATAACTATTAGTCAATTAATTACAACTAAAAAGATAACCTGTATTAGTCAAGGATCGACTGTGTATGTGTGTACTCCACCCATTCTGAGAAAAGTGGTCACAGGCTGTTTCTTTACTCTGATCCTTTGCTTTGTTTTTCTCACCTGCTTCTTTACCCAATTTCTCTAACAAATGAGGACTTGCCTTGTATCTCGTTCATTCAAACACCTCATAAGAGGGAATCTAACTTGTTTAGTTAGTCACTATTCAGTATAGAACATTTCTGTTGGATATGGTTTTTGGGTTAAGCCATCTCAAGATTAGTATCTTACATGAAAGATGGATGCCTTTGAGGTAGAAATTGAATCTTGATATGGTCCTCTGTAGTCAGGATATCAGTGCTATAAGTTGAAGGGCAACTTGATCCCTATGATTTTTTTTTTTTTTGCCATTTTATGTAATTTATTTATTTATTATTTAAAAAAAAATTATTTTTTATTTTTTATTTTTCCCCTTTCCTGCCCCCCTCTGGTAACCAATAGTCTATTGCTCATGACCATGCGTCTTTGTTTATTTGTCTT